>NC_080379.1:10501164-10801164 GCF_014773155.1 Arachis stenosperma
TCCATTCCGCTTATCTGAAATTCCTACCAATGAATCTACATAAGTACTTCTATCCCTTTTATTATTCCTTTCTATTTAATGATAATCACAATTACTCTTTAATCTCCCTAACTGAGATTTGCAAGGTGACCATAGCTTGCTTCATACCAACAATCTCTGTGGATTCGACCCTTACTCACGTAAGGTTATTACTTGGACGACCCAGTACACTTGCTGGTTAGTTGAACGGAGTTGTGAAGAAAATAAACAGTGCCATAAGAGTATACATCCTTTATAAACAAATAACAAGTGATCACAATTTCGTCCACCACTAACCTTACATTTTTCAAACTAAAATCTAAGTATTTCCCCCGAACCATTGTAAGCCAATTCTTTGGGTTCGGGTTCACACTTTGATCATGGCTCTTGGTGATCCATTCATTGGCATAGAACTCTTGAACCATTAAGATTCCGACTTGTTGAATGGGGTTGGTAAGAACTTCCCAACCTCTTCTTCGGATCTCATGTCGGATCTCCAGGTATTCACTCTTTTTGAGTTTGAAAGGGACCTCGGGGATCACCTTCTTCAAGGCCACAACTTCATAGAAGTGGTCTTGATGCACCCTTGAGATGAATCTCTCCATCTCTCATGACTCGGAGGTGAAAGCTTTTGCCTTCCCTTTCCTCTTTCTAAAGGTTTCTCCGGCCTTGGATGCCATAAATGGTTATGGAAAAATGAAAAGCAATGCTTTTACCACACCAAACTTAAAAGGTTTGCTCGTCCTCGAGAAAAAGAAGAAAGAAGAGAGTAGAAGAAGAAGAAATAGAGGAGATAGATATGGCTTTATGGTTCGGCCAAAGGGGGAGAAGTAGTGTTTAGGGTGTGTGAAAATGAAGGAGTGAAGATGGGTTTATATAGGGGTGGAGAGAGGGGTAGGGTTCGGCTATGGGAGGGTAGGTTTGGGAGGGAAACTGGTTTGAATTTGAATGGTGAGGTAGGTGGGGTTTTATGAAGGATGTATGTGAGTGGTGAAGAGAAAGATGGGATTTGATAGGTGAAGGGTTTTTGGGAAAGAGGTGTTGTGGTGATTGGTGGATGGGTGAAGAAGAGAGAGAGTGGTGGGGTAGGTGAGGATCCTGTGGGGTCCACAGATCCTAAGGTGTCAAGGAAAAGTCATCCCTGCACCAAGTGGCGAGAAAAAATGCTCTCTATGCCAATTCTGGCGTTAAATGCCAGACTGGTGCCCATTTCTGGCGTTTAATGCCAGCTTCTTGCCCTTTCCTGGCGTTTAACGCCAGTCTGGTGCCCCTTTCTGGCGTTAAACGCCCAGAATGGTGCCAGACTGGGCGTTAAACGCCCATTTGCTGCCCTTACTGGCGTTTAAATGCCAGCAAGGTCTTTCTCCAGGGTGTGCTATTTTTCAGCCTAACTCAAATTTTTGCTCAGCTCCCTCAATTTCAGCCAGAAAATACATGAAATCACAGTAAAACACACAAACTCATAGTAAAGTCCAGAAATATGATTTTTGCCTAAAAACTAATAATATTTTACTAAAAACTAATTAGAACATACTAAAATCTACATAAAATTACCCCCAAAAAGCGTATAAAATATCCGCTCATCACAATACCAAACTTAAACTGTTGCTTGTCCCCAAGCAACTAGATGAATAAAAGAGGATAAAAAGAAATCAAGAAGCAATAATATCTCAGAGTTTTAAGTGAAGCTCAGATTCTAATTAGATGAGCGGGGCTAGTAGCTTTTTGCTTCCAAACAGTTTTGGTATCTCACTTTATCCTTTGAAATTCAGAATGATTGGCATCCATAGGAACTCAGAATTCATATAGTATTATTGATTTTCCTAGTTAAGTATGTTAATTCTTGAACACAGCTACTTTTATGAGTCTTGGCCGTGGCCCTAAGCACTTTGTTTTCCAATATTACCACCGGATACACAAATGCCACAGACACATGACTGGGTGAACCCTTTTCAGATTGTGACTCAGCTTTGCTAGAGTCCCCAGTTAGAGGTGTCCAGAGCTCTTAAGCACACTCTTTTTGCTTTGGATCACGACTTTAACCACTCAGTCTCAAGCTTTTCACTTGGACCTTCATGACACAAGCACATGGTTAGGGACAGCTTGATTTAGCCGCTTAGGCCTGGAAGTACTTCCTTGGGCCCTCCTATCCACTGATGCTCAAAGCCTTGGATCATTTTCACCCTTGCCTTTTGGTTTTAAGGGCTATTGGCTTTTGTTCCTTTTTTTTTCACTGCTTTTTTTTGCTTCAAGAATCAAATTCATGATTTTTCAGCTCATCAATAACATTTCTCTTGTTCATCATTCTTTCAGGAGCCAATAATTTTAACATTCATGAAATTCAATATCAAAAATATACACTGTTCAGGCATTCATTCAGAAGACAAAAAGTATTGCCACCACATATAAATAATTAGAATTTTCCTTATTAAGAACTCGAAAAAAAATATTGCCTCTTTATTCTAAAAATCTACTATTTTATTCATGTTTGATGATGATGAGAAAAATAAATTATAGCTTAATTGGAAATAAGACCAAAATAGACATGCTAATTACTACTACTCCTATATAACTTCTAAGGTAAATTTCTATAATAATACTATCACAGAGTTAAAACTTAAAATTAGAACTTAACAACCTGTATTTTGGGAAGTGGATGTTCCTCTAGTCTGTGGGGTGCTTGGTCCTTCAAGAGATAAGTTCTGATACTTCAGTTCCTTTAAGTTACGCCCTTGCTCTTCCTGTTCCCTTAGTTGCCATGATCTTGATGAGTTTTAGCTCAGTGATCATGGCAAATCACACCAAACTTAGAGGTTTGCTTGTCCTCAAGCAAAATAAAGGATAGAAGAGGAATAGAGGGAGAGGCAATTTCGAAATCCAAAAGATATGATGAGTTGAAAAAGATTTGAAAAAGATTTGAAAAAGATTTGGATTGGAAAAAGATTTGTGTTTATGAATTAAGGTACATTTGATATTTTTGAAAAAGGGATTTTAGAAATTAGGGTTTTTGGAAATTAGGATTAAAATTTTTGGAATTGAAGAATGATATTTTGAAACATGTTTATGCAAGAAATCATGAATTGAAACATAAAAATTAGAAAATTTGTGAAGAAAAACGAATTTTACCTCCTCCCCACCATTCTGGCGTTAAACGCCCAAATCCTGCATGTTTTGGGCGTTTAATGCCCAATTGCTGCTTCTCCTGGGCGTTCAACGCCCAGCTGTTGCTTCTTTCTGGCGTTGAACGCCAGGAAGTCCTTTGTCACTGGGCGTTTTTCTAAACGCCCAAGATGCTGTAATTCTGGCGTTAAACGCCCAGAAGGAGCTTCTTTCTGGCGTTCAACACCCAGAAGATGCTCCTTTCTGGCGTTCAACGCCCAGATGGCTATCCTTACTGGCGTTGAACGCCCAGTGGATGCTTCTTTTGGGCGTTCAACGCCCAAAACATTTCTTACTGGCTTTTTCATGCCAGTGAGCTTCCAAATTCCCCTGTAACTCTGTGAATTCAATCAATTGCTATTTTACCTTTTGAAGATACTTTGACATATACCTGTAAAAATCAATTAATTAACCAAAACGAATAAAATTAAATTTTGTGAATGGCTGGGTTGCCTCCCAGCAAGCGCTTCTTTAATGTCGTTAGCTGGACTATCACTAAGCTTTAATCAAGTCTCAGTTTTGAGCATTCTTGCTCAAAATTGCTTTCAAGATAATGTTTAACTCTCTGTCCATTAACAATGAACGTTTTGTTAGAGTCATTATCCTGAAGCTCTACGTATCCATATGGTGATACACTTGTAATCACATATGGACCTCTCCACCGGGATTTTAATTTCCCGGGGAATAATTTGAGCCTAGAATTAAATAGCAGAACTTTCTGCCCCGGCTCAAAGACTCTGGATGACAATTTCTTATCATGCCATCTTTTTGCTTTCTCTTTGTAAATTTTTGCATTCTCGAAAGAATTGAGTCTAAATTCCTCTAGCTCATTTAACTGAAGCAATCGTTTTTCTCCAGCTAACTTGGCATCAAGGTTCAGGAATCTGGTTGCCCAGTAGGCCTTATGTTCCAGTTCCACTGGCAAGTGACATGCCTTTCCATACACAAGCTGGTATGGAGAGGTCCCTATAGGGGTCTTGAATGCTGTTCTATATGCCTACAGAGCATCATCCAAGCTTCTTGCCCAATCCCTTCTACGGTTAATTACAGTCCGTTCCAAGATTCTTTTGAGTTCTCTATTTGAGACTTCAGCTTGCCCATTAGTCTGTGGGTGATATGGAGTGGCCACCCTGTGGCTAACTCCATAACGAACCAAAGCAGAATAGAGCTGTTTATTGCAAAAATGAGTGCCCCCATCACTGATTAGTACTCTAGGGGTGCCAAATCTGTTGAAGATGTGTTTCTGGAGAAATTTTAACACTGTCTTAGTGTCATTAGTGGGTGTTGCAATAGCCTCCACCCATTTGGATACATAATCCACTGCCACCAGAATATAAGTGTTTGAGTATGATGGTGGGAAAGGTCCCATGAAGTCAATACCCCATACATCAAACAACTCAATCTCCAAGATCCCTTGTTGAGGTATGGCATAACTGTGAGGCAGATTGCCAGATCTTTGGCAACTGTCACAATTAAGCACAAACACTCGAGAATCTTTATAGAGAGTAGGCCAGTAGAAGCCACATTGGAGGACTCTTGTGGCCGTTCGCTCACTTCCAAAATGTCCTCCATATTGTGATCCATGGCAATGCCATAGGATCTTCTGCGCTTCTTCCTTAGGCACACATATACGGATTACTCCGTCTGCACATCTCTTGAAGAGATATGGTTCATCCCAAAGATAGTACTTTGCATCTGTGATCAATTTCTTTGATTGCTGCCTACTGTACTCTTTGGGTATGAACCTCACTGCCTTGTAGTTTGCAATATCTGCAAACCATGGCACTTCCTGGATGGCAAAGAGTTGCTCATCCGGAAAGGTTTCAGAGATCTCAGTAAGAGGGAGGGACGCCCCTTCTACTGGTTCTATTCGGGACAGGTGATCTGCTACCTGATTCTCTATCCCTTTCCTGTCTCTTATTTCTATATCAAACTCTTGCAGAAGCAACACCCATCTTATAAGTCTGGGTTTTGAATCCTGCTTTGTGAGTAGATATTTAAGAGCAGCATGATCAGTGTACACAATCACTTTTGATCCTACTAAATAGGATCTAAATTTGTCAATGGCGTAAACCACTGCAAGTAGCTCTTTTTCTGTGGTTGTGTAATTCTTCTGTGCGTCATTTAGAACACGGCTGGCATAGTAAATGACGTGCAGAAGCTTGTCATGCCTTTGTCCCAACACTGCACCAATGGCATGGTCACTGGCATCACACATTAGTTCAAATGGTAATGTCCAGTTTGGTGTAGAGATGATTGGTGCTGTGACCAATTTAGCTTTCAGAGTCTCAAATGCCTGCAGACACTCCTTATCAAAGACAAATGGCGTGTCAGCAGCTAGCAGGTTGCTCAGAGGTTTGGCAATTTTTGAAAAATCCTTTATAAACCTCCTATAGAATCCTGCATGCCCCAGAAAGCTTCTGATTGCCTTAACATTGGCAGGTGGTGGTAATTTTTCAATTACCTCTACCTTAGCTTGATCCACCTCTATTCCCTTGTTCAAGATTTTGTGCCCAAGGACAATTCCTTCAGTCACCATAAAGTGACATTTTTCCCAGTTTAAAACCAGGTTAGTCTCTTGGCATCTCTTTAGAACAAGTGCTAAATGGTCAAGACAGGAGCTGAATGAGTCTCCAAATACTGAAAAGTCATTCATGAAGACTTCCAGAAAATTTTCCCCCATATCAGAGAAAATTGAGAGCATGCACCTCTGAAAGGTTGCAGGTGCATTGCACAGGCCAAATGGCATCCTTCTGTATGCAAATACTCCAGATGGACATGTGAATGCTGTTTTTTCTTGATCTTTTGGATCTACTGCAATTTGATTATAACCTGAATATCCATCCAGGAAGCAGTAGTATTCATGACCTGCCAGTCTTTCTAGCATCTGGTCTATGAATGGTAAGGGAAAATGATCCTTTCTGGTGACTGTATTGAGCTTTCTATAATCAATACACATACGCCACCCTGTAACTGTTCTTGTAGGAACCAGTTCATTTCTTTCATTGTGAACCACTGTTATGCCACCTTTCTTAGGGACAACTTGGACATGGCTTACCCAGGGGCTGTCAGAAATAGGATAAATAATCCCAACCTCTAGTAATTTAGTGACTTCCTTCTGCACCACTTCCTTCATGGCTGGATTCAGCCGCCTTTGTGGTTGAACCACTGGCTTGGCGTCACCCTCCAATAGGATCTTGTGCATGCATCTAGCTGGGCTAATGCCCTTAAGATCACTGATGGACCACCCAAGAGCTGTCTTGTGTGTCCTTAGCACTTGAATTAGTGCTTCCTCTTCTTGTGGCTCTAAGGTAGAGCTTATGATTACAGGAAAGGTATCACCTTCTCCCAGAAACGCATATTTCAGGGACGGTGGTAATGGTTTGAGCTCAGGTTTAGGAGGTTTCTCCTCTTCCTGAGGGATTTTCAGAGGTTCTATTTTTCTCTCTGATTCCTCCAAATCAGGCTGAACATCTTTAAAGATGTCCTCTAGCTCTGATTCGAGACTCTCAGCCATATTGACTTCTCTTACCAGCGAGTCAATGATATCAACACTCATGCAGTCATTTGGGGTGTCTGGATGTTGCATAGCTTTGACAACATTCAACTTGAACTCTTTTTCATTGACTCTCAGGGTTACTTCCCCTTTTTGGACGTCAATGAGGGTTCGGCCAGTTGCTAGGAAAGGTCTTCCTAGAATGAGAGTTGCACTCTTGTGCTCCTCCATTTCCAGCACCACAAAGTCAGTAGGAAAGGCAAATGGCCCAACCTTGACAATCATGTCTTCAATCACGCCTGATGGGTATTTAATGGAGCCATCAGCAAGTTGAAGACATATCCGGGTTGGTTTGACTTCTTCAGTCAAACCAAGCTTTGTGATAATAGATGCAGGTATTAGATTGATACTTGCCCCAATATCACATAGAGCTTGCTTGGTACAATTACCCTCTAATGTGCATGGTATCATAAAGCTCCCGGGGTCTTTAAGCTTCTCAGGTAAGCTTTTCAGAATGACTGCACTGCATTCTTCAGTGAGGTAAACTTTTTCAGTTTTTCTCCAATCCTTCTTATGACTTAAGATCTCTTTCATGAACTTAGCATAGGAGGGTATTTGCTCAAGTGCTTCTACAAACGGAATCTTTATTTCAAGAGTCCTGAGATAGTCTGCAAAGCGGGCAAATTGCTTATCCTGCTCCGCTTGGCGGAGTTTTTGAGGATAAGGCATTTTGGCTTTATATTCCTCAACCTTAGTTGCTGCAGGTTTATTACCTACATAAGTGGGTTGGGAAGCCTTTTTAGAAGGGTTGTTATCAGCACTTGTATGTGACTGATCCCTCACTGGCGTTTGAATGCCAGTGGTAGAAGCTGGAGTGGCGTTAGACGCCAACTCCTTATCTGTTACTGGTGTTTGAACGCCAGAAATGTGCTCCCTTTGGGCGTTCAACGCCGGATTCATGCTTGTTTCTGGCGTTGAACGCCAGGAATGAGCATGGTCTGGGCATTCAGCGCCAGCCTTATTCCTCTCTGGGCTCTGATTATCCTCAGAGGGATTTTGAGTAGCCATTTGTTCATTTCTTGGCTTCCTGCTGCTTTGAAGTGAGGTATTTAATGTTTTCCCACTTCTTAATTGAACTGCTTGGCATTCTTCTGCTATTTGTTTTGACAATTGCTTTTCTGTTTGCTTTAACTGTACTTCCATATTCCTGTTAGCCATTCTTGTTTCCTGTAGTATTTCCTTGAATTTGGCTAGCTGCTGAGTTAGAAAGTCTAATTGCTGATTGAATTCAGTAGCCTGATCTACAGGACTGAGTTCAGCAGTTACTATTTTAGCTTCTTCTTTCATGGAAGATTCAATGCTTAGGTACAGATGCTGATTTCTGGCAACTGTATCAATAAGCTCTTGAGCTTTTTCAATTGTTTTTCTCATATGTATAGATCCACCAGCTGAGTGATCTAGAGAAATCTGAGCTTTTTCTGTTAGCCCATAGTAGAAGATGTCTAATTGCACCCACTCTGAAAACATCTCAGAGGGGCATTTTCTTAGCATCTCTTTGTATCTCTCCCAGGCATCATAAAGAGATTCATTATCTCCTTGTTTGAAGCCTTGGATGCTTAGCCTTAGCTGTGTCATCCATTTTGGAGGAAAATAGTGATTCAGGAATTTTTTTGACAGCTGTTTCCATGTTTTTATGCTGTTCTTAGGTTGGTTATTTAACCACCTCTTAGCTTGATCTTTTACAGCAAATGGAAATAGTAATAATCTGTAGACATCCTGATCTACTTCCTTATCATGTACTGTGTCAGCAATTTGTAAAAATTGTGCCAGAAACTCTGTAGGTTCTTCATGTGGAAGACCGGAATACTGGCAGCTTTGCTGCACCATGATAATGAGCTAAGGATTCAACTCAAAGCTACTAACTCCAATGGAGGGTATACAGATACTACTCCCATATGGAGCAGTAGTGGGGCTAGCATATGACCCCAAAGTCCTCTTGGACTGTGCATTTCCACTTAGTTCCATGATGGAGCAAGGGAGATGGTATGTATGTTGATATTATTTATTTTATAAAAATTTATTTTATAAAATAAAGTAAAAATAAAACAAATAAAAACGAAATAAAATAAATAAAAAAATAAAAATAATTTTTTTTGAAGATTTTCGAAAAATTTGGGGAAAAGAAGAAAGTGGTTAGGATAAAATTTTTGAAAAAGATAATAAAATATATATTAAAAAAAATAAGAATTGAAAAATTTGAAATTGAAATCTAAATTTTTATATAAAAAATTCGAAAATATAGTTTAAAATTAGTTAGAAAAGATATTATTTATTTTTTTTTTTGAATTTTGAATTTTATGATGAAAGAGAAAAACTCACAAAAGACACAAGACTTAAAATTTTTAGATCTAATGCTCCTTATTTTCGAAAATTTTGGAGGAAAAACACCAAGGAACACCAAACTTAAAAATTTTAAGATCAAAACACAAGAAAGACTCAAGAACACCTTGAAGATTCACAAGAACACCAAGAACAAAAGAAAGAACACCAAACTTAAAATTTTTAGAAAACTTTAATAAAATTTTCGAAAATTAAAGAAAGATCAACAAGAAAACACCAAACTTAAAGTTTGGCACAAGATTAAATTAAGAAAAATTATTTTTGAAAAAAAGATAGATTTTGAAAAGAAGATGCCCAATTGCCAAGAACATAAGCCAACGCTATAACCAACTGAGCTAAAAATGTAACGTATTTTAGAGATGTATTATTTTTATGGATAAAAGTATAATTTTTGAAAGTTAATGTTTTGAAAAAGCACAAGAAAAACAAGAAAAGACACAAAACAAGAAAAACTCAAGATCAAACAAGAAAAATAAACAAGAACAACTTGAAGATCAATGAAGAACAATGAACACAAATTCGAAAATTTAAAGAAAAATATAAAATATGCAATTAACACCAAACTTTGAACAAGACACTAAACTCACGAAAAAAAAATTTAAAATTGATAAAGAAAAATAACATTTTTGAAAAACTTTTTTGAAAAGAAATTATCCTATCAGAATTTAATGACTTTATAGCAACAAAAATAAATTATTCCTAATCTAGGAAATAAAATAAACCTTTAGTTGTTCAAACTCAAATAATCCCCGGCAACGGCGCCAAAAACTTGGTGCACGAAATTGCAATCACACTTTTGCAATCCGCACAAGTAACCAGCAAGTGCACTGGATCGTCCAAGTAATACCTTACGTGAGTAAGGGTCGATCCCACGGAGATTATTGGTTTGAAGCAAGCTATGTTTATTTTATTATTCTTAGTCAGGATATTAATTAAAATTATCAGTTGGAATTATTAGAAAAATAAATGAGTGAGGAATAGTTACTTGTTGTGCAGTAGTGGAGAATATGTTGGAGTTTTGGAGATGCTTTGTCTCATTTATTTCTGTAATGTAATATTCCATCCATGGAAAAGTGCAAAGTTCCCTCCATGGCAAGCTGTATGTAGGGTGTCACCATTGTCAGTGGCTACCTCCCATCCTCTCGGTGAAAATGGTCCAGATGCTCTGTCACAGCACGGCTAATCAGCTGTTGGTTCTCGATCATGTTGGAATAGGATCCATTGATCCTTTTGCGTTTGTCATCACGCCCAGCAATCGCGAGTTTGAAGCTCGTCACAGCCATTCAATCCTTGAATCCTACTCGGAATACCACAGACAAGGTTTAGACTTTCCGGATCCTCAAGAGTGGCCGCCATCAATTCTAGCTTATACCACGAAGATTCTGATTAAGGAATCTAAGAGAAGCTCATTCAATCTGATGTAGAACGGAGGTGTTTGTCAGGCACACGTTCATGGGTTGAGGAAGGTGATGAGTGTCACGGATCATCACCTTCTTCATAATTAAGCGCGAATGAACATCTTAGATAGGAACACACACGTTTGAATGGAGGAATAGAAACAATTGCATTAATTCATCGAGACGCTGCAGAGCTCCTCACCCCCAACAATGGAGTTTAGAGACTCATGCTGCCAAAGAGTGTATAATTCAGATCTGAAAATGTCATGAGGTACAAAGTTAATCTCTAAAAGTCGTTTAAATAGTAAACTAATAACCTAGGTTTACAGAAAATGAGTAAACTATGATAGATGATGCAGAAATCCACTTCTGGGGCCCACTTGGTGTGTGCTGGGGCTGAGACTTAAGCTTCTCACGTGCCTGGGGCTGTTTTGGGCGTTCAACGCCAGGTTGTAACCTGTTTCTGGCGTTGAACTCCAGCTTGTAACCTGTTTCTGGCGCTGGACGCCAGACAGCAGCATGATACTGGCATTGAACGCCAGTTTACGTCATCTATCTTCGTGCAAAGTATGAACTATTATATATTGCTGGAAAGCCCTGAATGTCTACTTTCCAACTCCGTTGAGAGCGCGCCAATTGGACTCTTGTAGCTCCAGAAATTTCATTTCGAGTGCAGGGAGGTCAGGATCCAACAGCATCAGCAGTCCTTTTTCAGCCTAACTCAGATTTTTGCTCAGCTCCCTCAATTTCGGCCAGAAAATACCTGAAATCATAGAAAAACACACAAACTCATAGTAAAGTCCAGAAATATGATTTTTGCCTAAAAACTAATAATATTTTACTAAAAACTAATTAGAACATACTAAAATCTACATGAAATTACCCCCAAAAAGCGTATAAAATATCCGCTCATCATTTTGCTTTTTCAATTGATTTTGTGACTTCTCATGATCATCAACCTACAGAAAACATGAAATAACAAAGGAAAACAGATTAAACATAACATTGGGTTGCCTCCCAACAAGCGCTTCTTTAATGTCAGTAGCTTGACAGTGGGCTCTCATGGAGCCTCACAAATGCTCAGAGCAATGTTGGAACCTCCCAACACCAAACTTAGAGTTTGAATGTGGGGGTTCAACACCAAACTTAGAAGTTAGTTGTGGCCTCCCAACACCAAACTTAGAGTTTGACTGTGGGGGCTCTGTTTGACTCTGTTTTGAGAGAAGCTCTTCATGCTTACTCTTCATGGTAACAGAGGGATATCCTTGAGCCTTAAACATAAAGGATTCTTCATTCACTTGAATGGTCAATTCACCTCTGTCAACATTAATCACAGCCTTTGCTGTGGCTAGGAAAGGTCTGCCAAGGATGATGGATTCATCTATGCACTTCCCAGTCTCTAGGACTATGAAATCAGCAGGGATGTAATGGTCTTCAACCTTTACCAGAACATCCTCTACAAGTCCATAAGCTTGTTTTCTTGAATTGTCTGCCATCTCTAGTGAGATTCTTGCAGCTTGTACCTCAAAGATCCCTAGCTTCTCCATTACAGAGAGAGGCATGAGGTTTATGCTTGACCCTAGGTCACACAGAGCCTTCTTAAAGGTCATGGTGCCTATGGTACAAGGTATTGAAAACTTCCCAGGATCCTGTCTCTTTTGAGGTAATCTCTGCCTAATCAAGTCATCCAGTTCTTTGGTGAGCAAAGGGGGTTCATCCTCCCAAGTCTCATTACCAAATAACTTGTCATTTAGCTTCATGATTGCTCCAAGCTATTTAGCAACTTGCTCTTCAGTGACATCTTCATCCTCTTCAGAGGAAGAATACTCATCAGAGCTCATGAATGGCAGAAGTAAATCCAATGGAATCTCTATGGTCTCAGTGTGAGCCTCAGATTCCCATGGTTCCTCATTGAGGAACTCATTGGAGGCCAGTGAACGTCCATTGAGGTCTTCCTCAGTGGTGTTCACTGCCTCTCCCTCCTCTCCTAGTTCGGCCATGTGGGTCATGTTAATGGCCTTGCATTCTCCTTTAGGATTCTCTTCTGTATTGCTTGAAAGAGTACTAGGAGGGAGTTCAGTAACTCTCTTACTCAGCTGTCCCACTTGTGCCTCCAAGTTTCTAATGGAGGACCTTGTTTCAGTCATGAAACTTTGAGTGGTTTTGATTAGATCAGAGACCATGGTTACTAAGTCAGAGTGGCTCTGCTTAGAATTCTCTGTCTGTTGCTGAAAAGATGATGGAAAAGGCTTGCCATTGCTAAACCTGTTTCTTCCATCATTATTGTTGTTGAAACCTTGTTGGGGTCTCTGTTGATCCTTCCATGAGAGATTTGGATGATTTCTCCATGAAGAATTATAGGTGTTTCCATAGGGTTCTCCCATGTAATTCACCTCTTCCATTGAAGGGTTCTCAGGATCATAAGCTTCTTCTTCAGATGAAGTGTCCTTAGTACTGCTTGGTGCATTTTGCATTCCAGACAGACTTTGAGAAATCAAATTGACTTGCTGAGTCAATATTTTATTCTGAGCCAGTATGGCATTCAGAGTATCAATCTCAAGAACTCTTTTCTTCTGATTTGTCCCATTGTTCACAGGATTCCTTTCAGAAGTGTACATGAATTAGTTATTTGCAACTATTTCAATGAGTTCTTGAGCTTCTGCAGGCGTCTTCTTCAGATGAAGAGATCCTTCAGCAGAACTATCCAATGACATCTTGGACAGTTCAGACAAACCATCATAGAAAATACCTATGATGCTCCATTCAAAAAGCATGTCAGAGGGACACTTTCTGATCAATTGTTTGTATCTTTCCCAAGCTTCATAGAGGGATTCTCCTTCCTTCTGTCTGAAGGTTTGGACTTCCACTCTAAGCTTACTCAATTTTTGAGGTGGAAAGAACTTTGCCAAGAAGGCATTGACTAGCTTTTCCCAGGAGTTCAGGCTTTCTTTAGGTTGTGAATCCAACCATATCCTAGCTCTGTCTCTTACAGCAAAAGGGAATAGCATAAGTCTGTAAACCTCAGAGTCAACCCCATTAGTCTTGACAGTGTCACAGATTTGCAAGAATTCAGCTAAAAACTGATGAGGATCTTCCAATGGAAGTCCATGAAACTTGCAATTCTGTTGCATTAGAGAAACTAATTGAGGCTTAAGCTCAAAATTGTTTGCTCCAATGGCAGGGATAGAGATGCTTCTCCCATAGAAGTCGAGAGTAGGTGCAGTAAAGTCACCCAGCACCTTCCTTGCATTGTTGGCATTGTTGTTGTTTTCGGCTGCCATGGGTTCTCCTTCTTTGAAGATTTCTGTTAGGTCTTCTACAGAGAGTTGTGACTTAGCTTCTCTTAGCTTTCGCTTCAAGGTCCTTTCAGGTTCAGGGTCAGCCTCAACAAGAATACTTTTGTCTTTGCTCCTGCTCATATGAAAGAGAAGAGAACAAGAAAATATGGAATCCTCTATGTCACAGTATAGAGATTCCTTGAGGTGTCAGAGAAAAAGAAAAATATAAGGAAGAAGTAGAAGAATTCAAACTTATCAAGAGAGATGGAGTTCGAATTGTTCATTGAGGAATAGTGTTAGTCCATAAATAGAAGGATGTGAGAAGAGGGGAAGAAATTTTCGAAAATTAAGTAAAAGATTTTAAAAACATTTTGAAAAATACTAATTGATTTTCAAAAACTAAGAGTGGAAAAGAAATCAAGTGATTTTTGAAAAAGATTTTGAAATTAGAAATCAAGAAGATATGATTGAAAACTATTTTGAAAAAGATATGATTAAGAAGATATGATTGAAAAGTTATGGTTTTAAAAAGATGTGATTGAGAAGTTATGATTTGAAAAACAATTTAAAAAGATTTGATTTTAAAAAATTAATGACATGGCTAACAAGAAAAGATATGATTCAAACATTAAACCTTTCTCAACAGAAAAGGCAATATACTTGAAATGTTGAATCAAATCATTAATTGATAGCAAGTATTTTTGGAAATGGAAAGAAATTGATTTTAAAAAGATTTGATTGAAAAGATATGATTTGAGAAAGATTTGATTTTGAAAAATTTTGAAAACCTGAAAAAAAATTTGAATTAAAAACAGAATCTTCCCTCTTGTGCCATCCTGGCGTTAAACGCCCAGAATGGTATCCATTTTGGCGTTTAACGCCCAAAGCACTACCCTTTTGGGCGTTAAACCCCCAGCCAGGCACCCTGGCTGGCGTTTAAACGCCAGTTTGCCTTCCTCACTGGGCGTTTTGAATGCCCAGCTTTTTCTGTATAATTCCTCTGCTGTATGTTCTGAATCTTCAATTCTCTGTATTATTGACTTGAAAAGACACAAATTAAATTTTTTTTGGATTTTTAATGATGAGGAATAATCAAAATGCAACTAGAATCAAATAACAATGCATGCAAGACACCAAACTTAGCAGTTTGTATACTATTGACACTAAAAAATTGAGAATGCACATGAGAAACACAAAACACTCAAGTCAAGAGAATTTAAAGATCAGAGCAATGAAATTATCAAGAACATCTTGAAGATCACTTAAGACATATGAATGAATGCAAGAAGAACAGAAACATGCAATTGACACCAAACTTAACATGAGACACTAGACTCAACAAAAAACATAAAATATTTTTGGTTTTTATGATTTTGTAATTTTTTTGGTTTTTTCGAAAATTAAGTGGAAAAGAAAATAGAGATATCAAAATTCTTAATGAGAATTCCAGGAATCATGCAATGTTAGTCTAAAGCTTCAGTCTAAAGAAATTAGACATAGCTAGCCAAGCTTCAGCAGGACATTGCATTCAAGAGCTAAATTGATGAGGATCAATCAGCTTTGGTGATGATAAGAACATCATCTTGAAACACTAGAATTCATTCTTAAGAACTCTGAAGAAAAGTACCTAATCTAAGCAACAAGATGAACCGTCAGTTGTCCATACTCAAAACAATCCCTGGCAACGGCGCCAAAAACTTGGTGCACGAAATTGTGATCATCAATGGCGCCATCAACATGGTATGCTCAATTTGCAATCTCAACTCTTTATCACAACTTCGCACAACTAACCAGCAAGTGCACTGGGTCGTCCAAGTAATAAACCTTACGCGAGTAAGGGTCGATCCCACGGAGATTGTTGGTATGAAGCAAGCTATGGTCACCTTGTAAATCTCAGTCAGGCAGATTCAAATGGTTATGGATGATTTGTGAATAAAACATAAAACAAGGATAGAGATACTTATGTAATTCATTAGTGAGAATTTCAGATAAGCGTATGGAGATGCTTTGTCCCTTCCGTCTCTCTGCTTTCCTACTGTCTTCATCCAATCCTTCTTACTCCTTTCCATGGCAAGCTGTATGTTGGGCATCACCGTTGTCAGTGGCTACAGTCCCGTCCTCTCAGTGAAAATGTTCAACGCACCCTGTCACGGCACGGCTAATCATCTGTCGGTTCTCAATTAGGTTGGAATAGAATCCATTGATTCTTTTGCGTCTGTCACTAACGCCCAGCCTTCAGGAGTTTGAAGCTCGTCACAGTCATTCAATCATTGAATCCTACTCAGAATACCACAAACAAGGTTTAGACCTTCCGGATTCTCTTGAATGCCGCCATCAATTCTAGCTTATACCACAAAGATTCCGATTAAGGAATCCAAGAGATAGACATTCTAGCCTTGTTTGCTTGTAGAACGATAGTGGTTGTCAGGCACGCGTTCATAAGTGAGAATGATGATGAGCGTCACATAATCATCACATTCATCAAGTTCTTGAGTGCGAATGAATATCTTGGAATAAGAACAAGCTGAATTGAATAGAAGAACAATAGTAATTGCATTAATACTCGAGGTACAGCAGAGCTCCACACCTTAATCTATGGTGTGTAGAAACTCCACCGTTGAAAATACATAAGAACAAAAGTGATCATTGGCTTCGGCCCCAAAGAGGGAACCAGAAGAACCAAGATGAAAATACAATAGTAAAAGGTCCTATATGTAGAGAACTAGTAGCCTAGGGTTTATAGAAATGAATAAATTATACATAAAAATCCACTTCCGGGCCCACTTGGTGTGTGCTTGGGCTGAGCTTTCATGTGTAGAGATTTTTCTTGGAGTTAAACGCCAGCTTTTGTGCCAGTTCCGGCGTTTAACGCCGGGCAGTTTTGAGCTGATTTGGAACGCCGGTTTTGGCCATAAAATCTCGGGTAAAGTATGGACTATTATATATTTCTGGAAAGCCCAAGATGTCTAATTTCTAAAGCAGTTGAGAGCTCGCCAATTGGGCTTCTGTAGCTCCAGAAAATCCACTTCGAGTGCAGGAAGGTCAGAATCCAACAGCATTTGCAGTCCTTTTCAGCCTCTGAATCAGATTTTTGCTCAGGTTCCTCAATTTCAGCCAGAAAATACCTGAAATCACAAAAAAACACACAAACTCATAGTAAAGTCCAGAAAAGTGAATTTTAACTAAAAACTAATAAAAATATAATAAAAACTAACTAAAACATACTAAAAACATACTAAAAACAATGCCAAAAAGCGTACAAATTATCCGCTCATCAGGCACATTGGAACGTTAGTGACAATGTTGAGTGTCACTAACGTTCTCGAAAGTTGGCAAGGCCACGTTAGAAGCCACGTTAACCTAGTTAACGTGGGCTCTAACATGAGGCAAAGGGGTACATTGGAACGTTAGTGACAATGTTGAGTGTCACTAACGTTCTCGAACTCATACTTTCATTTAAACGTTAACACCCCTAACGTCCTGAGCTAAAGTCTCTGCCCATTTCACACTTTCTCTCTGCAAGTAAAGCCAAGCCCAAATGAAGAAGAGAACTGCTTCAAACTCAAGATCCAAAGGCCCAAAACTTGAAGAACTAACTAGAAGCTGAGAAGAGTAGTATATATAGGAGTAGCTTTGAATTAGTGGGAAGTTCTGGAAGTGAGGGAAAATAACACTACTCTCTGTATTTTACCTTCTCTGCTCTTCTAGTTCCATGATGTATTCTCCATCTTTGTTTTCATTTTCTAGAGCTATGAACAACTAAACCCCTTTCATTGGGTTAGGGACCTCTGTTGTACTTTGATGGATCAATACTAGTTTTCATTATTCTTCTTCTATCTTCTCTCTTGATTTTACTTGAAAGCTTTCGATCTTCATCCCATTGGGTAGTTATCTTGGAAAAGAAACTATTCAAACTTGGATCTCTTCTGAGCCTTGAAAGAGGAATGAAGAGATCAAGCTAGAAATGCTTTCTCATGCTAGACCAAATTGGGTTTGGATGGATATGTGACTATAATCCTCTCAATACTTGATTTGGGAAATGCATGTGGTATAATCAGTGACCACACTTCATCTCTTCTCATGAGCAATTGACGAAGGAATTGGCTATTGATCAATATTTGAGAGATTGAATTGCAAGAAATTGTAATTCAATCAATTAAGATTGCCAAGGAGATCAATGAGTGCATTGATTGAGGAAGAGATGAAAATGAACTTGATCCGGAGAATTGCAACATCTCCTGCGCCCAATGAACTCCCCAAATTCTGATCTCACCCATTCTCTTTAATTTTTGTGTTTACTTTCATGAGCAAACACCCCTTTCCCATTTACAATTCTGCAATTTAATTTCAGTCATTTACTTCCAGTTCTTTAATTCTAGCATTTACTTTTCCTGTCATTTACATTATCGCCATTTTATTTTCTGCAATTCTCAACCAAAATTCTGAATTAGCTCAACTAGAACATTCTTCTAATTAAAGTTGCTTGATCAATCAATCCCTGTGGGATTTGACCTCACTCTATTGTGAGTTTTTTACTTGACGACAAATTCGGTACACTTGCCGAAGAAAATTTGTTGAGAGACAATTTCCACTTACATCAAGTTTATGGCGCCGTTGCCGGGGATTGATTGTGCATCAACAATTATTAGATTGGAAGATCACTAGATTGAGCATTTTTGTTTTGTTGAATTAACTTTCTGTTTGAGTAATTTACTTTCTGTCTTAGTTAACTTCTTCCCTTCCCCCTCTACTTTTTCCTTTCTTTATTATTTACAATTCAGTTTGCTAACCCACTAACTATTTGATATATTGCATCACTCACAACTAACAGTAATTCTGACAGCAATACTATCTGCACATAGTTTTTCCTTACTTGTACTTGTTGGTTGTATGACAGGGAGAAGAAGCGGGGCTTCAACTTCTTTCGATTCTGAACCAGAGAGGACCCTCCTTAGATTAAGGAGGGAAGCAAGAGGAAAGCGTGCAATCGGTGCTGAAGAGGAGGAGGAACACCTTGATCTAAACATGGAAGGCAACATGGAAAACCAGCATGAAGAAGAGGCTAATAACCATGGGGGAGGAGGTAGAGCAAATCATGCTGGAGAGGATAGAAGAGTCTTGGGATCCTATATCAATCCTAATCCTGGAAACTGTGGGAGCAGCATTCAGAAGCCCACCATACATGCCAACAATTTCGAGCTAAAACCTTAGCTCATCACTCTTGTGCAGAATAATTGCTCATTTGGAGGAGGTGCTCAAGAAGATCCGAATCAACACTTGACCATCTTCTTGAGGATTTGTGACACAGTGAAGTCCAATGGAGTCCACCAAGATGTCTATAGGCTGCTCTTGTTCCCGTTTTTACTCAGGGACAAGGCATTCAAATGGCTTGAATCCTTCCCAAAAAAAAGCCTGACAAATTGGGAGGAGGTAGTGAATAAGTTTTTGGCAAGGTTTTACCCCCCTCAAAAGATCAATAGGCTGAGAACCGAAGTACAGACGTTCAGACAGCAAGATGGGGAAACACTTTATGAAGCTTGGGAAAGGTTCAAAGACCTAACAAGGAGATGCCCACCAGAAATGTTTAATGAGTGGGTCCAACTGCACATCTTCTATGAAGGCTTGTCATATGAATCAAAGAAGGCAGTAGATCATTCCTCTGGAGGATCCTTGAACAAGAAGAAGACCATTGAAGAAGCCATAGATGTCATTGAAACTATAGCTGAGAATGACTACTTCTATGCTTCCGAAAGAGGGAACACTAAGGGAGTGATAGAGCTAAACAATGTAGATGCTCTGCTGGCTCAGAACAAGCTCATTATCAAGCAGCTAGCTGACCTCACTAAGAAGATGGAGAGGAACCAAGTGGCAGCAATCACCACCTCCTCAACAACCCAAGAAGGAGTTGAAGAAGAGGCAAAAGGTAACCTTGAGCAAGCCAACTATATTGGTAATTCACCTAGATAGAACCATGATCCATACTCCAAGACATACAACTCTGGATGGAGGAACCACCCAAACTTTGGGTGGGGGAATCAGCAAGATCAAAGCCAAGACCAGAGACGTTACAACTCCAACAGCAATGCAGCTCATCAACAATTCACACAGAGGACATATCAACACCCCCACAACAACACTTCTCCACACCCATATCAAAACCAAAACAACACCTCTACTCCCAATCTACCATCAATTGATGACAGACTCTCTAAGCTTGAAACCTTACTTGAAGGAATATGCCAAGAGATTCAAGAAGACAAGGTGTTCAAAGAGGAGGTGCGAGCCAACATTAAGAACCAAGGAGAGACCATCAAGAAGCTGGAATTCCAAGTGGGATGCTTAGCTGAGAAGATTCCCAAACCTACTGATGGCTTCCCAAGTGACACGGAGAAAAACCCAAGAGGAGAAGCAAAGAAAGTAAGATGGGAAGATTGCAAAATGATCACTACAAGTGATCAAGAGGATGAAGACAAGCAAAGCAAACTCCCCCAACAGCCTGAAGACAACTCAACAGAGGAGGAGGATAGAGATCACCAAGAACCAGAAATCTCACAACAAGAGTTGCTTAAGCTCTATGCACCTTTTCCCCAACTGCTCAATGGTGCTGTGGGGAAGAGAATATACTCCAGGTTCCTAGACTTGTTTGCATCTCTGCATGTGAACATACCATTCATCAAAGCCATCCAACAAATGCCTGCATTCATCAAGTATATGAAGGAACTTCTTCCCAGGAAAAGCTCAATCAAAGGAGGCCAGACTATAGTGTTAAACAAGGAATGTAGTGCCCTTATTCAACCTGAGCTGCCTACAAAAAGAAGAGACCTAGGGAGTTTTCACATCGCCTGTGCCATAGGAGAAACAGTGTTCGATAGAGCACTCTGTGATTTGGGGGCAAGCATCAACTTACTGCCATTATCCTTAGTAAAGAGGCTGCAGATCAATGAGATAATGCCCACAGATGTGGTCATCAGACTGGCTGACAAGACTCAAAAGCAAGCAATAGGAGTGGTGGAAAATGTGTTGCTAAAGGTTGGGAAATACTTTCTCCCAACAGACTTTGTCATCCTGGACATGGAAGAGAGTCACACACACCCAATCATATTGGGAAGACCCTTCCTAGCTACGGCCAGAGCACTCATAGATGTGGAGAAAGGGGAGCTAATACTGAGGATCCATGATGAACGGCTCAGCTTTAATGTCTTCAAACTCTCACAAGAGGCAGACCAAGAGCACAAGGAACCAAGCAAAGATCATAATGAGATGCTGACGGAGGAAGCAAGCACTGAAGCACACCCAACCTATCTGGAGACCCCTTTGGTTGATAAACAAGGGAAACAGCAACTACCACAGCTCAAGGAAAAGTTAGAGGAACCTAAACCTCTAGAGGCATGTGAAGACAACATCACAACTACCTTAGGAAAAGAAGTCATCAAGAGCAAGGCAATATCAAAGGACACAAGGAAGAAGGTACCAAGGAAGTGGAGAAACAAAAAGATCCCTACGGAAGACTTCTCTCCAGGAGATAGAGTGATCTCAGCTTACTTCCCAGATATTCTCCCTAATCTCCCCACTGTACCATCTCAGTTACCGAAAGTCTTCACAATCAACAGAGTTCTCTCCCTGGAACATGTAGAGATCATTGATACAACCAATGGATACAAGTCCACAGCGAGAGGGGAGGACTTCAAGCATTACCAACCACCCTGATGAGGGAGAAACGTCAAGCTAGTGACGCTAAAGAAGCGCTTCATGGGAGGCAACCCATGTTTTATATGCTTTTAGAAGATAGTGAATAAGTCAACATTTATGAATTCCAACCCAAACTTGACAAACACTTGGTGAAAACCTTCTGGTGCAGCATATAGTGAGGAACAAGTTTGGTGTTCAAAGCAAACCAAGATGCATGCTAGTCTTGGGAGCTTTGAACAAAAACTTTTCATCACAGTGCTCCAAACTAAGTTTAGTGTCACCCATGGTGCCACCAAAATGCATATAAGGACCCACCAATAGTTAGTTAGTTAGTTGGAATTCATAAATAAACAATCTAATCTTTTCTTTTCTTAGCCGAAAAGTTTCAATTGTCTTTGGTTTGATATTATTCTCACCTTTCTTATTTTGTCTTTATAGGGAAAAGAAAAGGAGCATTGATGGGGATTGATTGGACAATTAAATGGGGGAGGTTCGGCCACTTCATGAAGAGAAATACACACTTGTCTTAAGAAGGAACGCATGGGGAAACGTTGCCATGCAACATTGAAGAAAGGAGACCCTTGAAGACCGAACCATTCACTTTCATTAAGTGATGATCCTTGTCCTTCCTTCCTGAACAACCCCAACCGTCCATCAAGCAACCATTCTATCAATCCACACCCTCCATTCTCTCACAATTTCCATATATAAATAATCCTTGTTCTGTGCCCACCTTCATGGTCACAACCCACTCTTCACAACTCTTCATCTTAGCACAAGACACTCCCTCTCAGAGTACAAACATTTCCCCCTCACTCTCTTCATTGCAATAAAATCCTAAACAACCAAAAGTCTCCAAAACCTTACCACCTTCACATATCAACTCTCGTTCATGGCCTCTTCAAGTTCTAAAAGAAGGAAGGGAAAGAAACCAAAGTTCATCAAGAGAACAGATCTCACTCTTGAAGCCAAAGGATGGTTTGAGCTAGTGAGGAGGTCTATCCTCCCAACTACAAACAACTCGGAGGTGAATCTTAAGAGAGCAACAATGGTGCATTGTATACTAAAGGGAGGAGAAATCAAGATTTATGAACTCATAGCTGAAGGCATTAGAAAGATGGCATAGAAAAGCGACTCAAGTGGAACGTTAGGTTACCCCAGCACTATTTACCGAATATGCAAGAAAGCTGGGGTAGTTTTTGAAGATGAGGAACCCGTGTGGATAAAGGAAGGCATTCCAATAACGGTCCGAAGGATGAATGCTGCCACATCCCCCCTGCCTCAACGAAAGCAAAGGAAGAGGCCAGCCCCTCAAGTAGTGGAAGGACAAGTCTTAGAGGGGCAAGCACCAGCCACCTTGGATATGCATCAATTGCAGGAAGCAATTAATGGCTTATCTCAACAATATTTGGAGAGCCAAGGAGCACAGAAAGAGCTTCAACTACAGATGATGGGGCAGCAAGAGGAAGCACTCTCAAGGTGGATGACTCAGCAAGGTGAGTGGCAAAAGCAAATGATGGAACAGCAACTAAGTCAAGGGCAACAATGGGGAGAAACATTCAACAGGATGGAACAAAGGCAAAATGAGCAACAAGAGTCCATCTAGAGGCTAATCAACATCCAAGCACATCAAGGGGCACACATACATGAGATGCATCGAAGACAAATAGAAAACACAGAACTACTGAGCGAGCAAAGGGCATTTGCAGAAGGAGTTTACATGAGCGAGACAGGGTATCACATAAACACTCAAGCCAGGCTCGGATAACTAGTAGGACAGCTGCCTATATTACACCCAGGAATCGCAAGGTATGAAGAAGTGAAGGATGAATTAGCACGAAAAGAGAGACAAAGGATGGAAGAGAGTCATGAATCAGTGAGGAAGGCACTTGAGGATTGGAAGCAAGCAAGATTGGCGCGGATGCGAGGAAATGCAAGAGGACACAAGGAGGACAAGCAAGGAAAAGAGCATGGACGGCCACAAGAGTAAAAGGTGGTGGAGTTCCTTCTTTACTCCATCTTTTTCTATGCTTTAAATAAGGAAGATCTTGTATGAAATAGAACATGCTTCCATGTTAGTTTGAACCTTTTCAATTCTGCATTTTAAGTTTTATTGCTCAGGTCTATGATTTCTGGTTTAAGTGTCACGGCATCATATCGTTACTTATTGTATGCTTGTCTTTAAAATCAAATGAAGAAGAGAATGTTTATGTTTCAAAAGACCAGAGTGGAGTTCATAATATGGAGTAATTTTCTGAATCTTTGGTGTGATCATAAGTTAGCTAAGTTGGTTCAACCATGAGGTGGGAAGACAACTATCTGTCCTGAGTACTTTGCTTTGAATATACCCATGAGACTAAGTAAATAGCAAGATCCTAATAAGAGAAAGGGAAAGAACACTTAAAGTGAAAAAAAAAACAAAAGAAAAACAGTAAGCAATAAGGCTAGGCACCAATGGTTTTAATCTTGAGGCATGTGTCTGTAGTGTTCCTGTGTGAGGGATTTACTTGGATGAATAAGCTCTTAGGGGTGCCTTATCACTTGGTAACTTGGGTTAACTAACTCGGGATTATCAGCTGAAAGTCCACTATCAAGAGTAACCCTCACTACAGAGCATTTAGTAACCGAAAGAGGTGCTGGACACCAAGGTCTCAAGAAGGAAAATAAATGAACCAGATGCCTGTGGTGTGTATGTATGGGGGAGAGACTTGAGGGAGTAAGTCCTTAGGGGTGTCTCAACACCTAGCACCTTGAACCAACTGGTTCGGGAGTGTTGGCTGAAAGCTTATCTTAAAGAGTTGCCCCCTTACAGAACACTTAGCTTGAAGAACACAAATAAGCCCTGAAATGACAATAAAAGGATCAATGAAAGTCTCATGGGATGTAAGCAAAGCCATTGTTTTAGGACAGGATAAAGGTCTGAAAGCTAGTAATGGAATGAACCTAAGTTGCTATGCATGAAACCACCATAAAATCAGTGACATAACTTCCACAAGAATGACTCATTTCTCTTGGCATTTCATTCATCATTCTCTTGTTCCAGTACTTGCTTAGGGACAAGCAAGCTTTAAGTTTGGTGTTGTGATACCAGGGCATCTTGGCCAGTTTCACTGACATTTTCTTTACTGTTTTAGGGTAGTTTCATGCATTTCCTTAGGAAATAAGCTAGTTTTGGGTGGATATTCACTTATACCTTGATTCAAGCATACATTGTGCATTTTACATGATTTCATGAGGATTTTGCATGAGTTTAGTGACAAATTGTATGTTGCATTACCCATGACTTGGACTAGAACTTTGATGCACTCTATTGCTTGATTTCAGGACCAAAGGAAGCAAGGAAGAACCATTTAGCAGTCACGTTAATCTAATTAACGTGACCACTAACGTGGAATGGGAGGTAACTTGCAAAGTTAATGAGAAAAGTGATTGCCAATAACGCTCTCAAAGCCATCATTGCCCACGTTAAGAGTCACGTTAATTAAGTGAACGTGAACTCTAACGTGAAGAAGGGACTTTGAGCCAACGTTAGTGACACTTAACATTATCACTAACGTTGGTGATGAGCGGATAATTTATACGCTTTTTGGCATTGTTTTTAGTATGTTTTTAGTATGCTTTAGTTAGTTTTAAGTATATTTTTATTAGTTTTTAATTAAAATTCACTTTTCTAGACTTTACTATGAGTTTTTGTGTTTTTCTGTGATTTCAGGTATTTTCTGGCTGAAATTGAGGGATCTGAGCAAAAATCTGATTCAGAGACTAAAAAGGACTGCAGATGCTGTTGGATTCTGACCTCCCTGCACTCGAAGTGCATTTTCTGGAGCTACAGAAGCCCAATTGGCGCGCTCTTAACGGCGTTGAAAAGTAGACATTCTGGGCTTTCCAGCAATGTATAATAGTTTATACTTTGCTAGAGTTTTGATGGCCCAAACCGGCGTTCCAAATCAGCTCAAAACTGCCCGGTGTTAAACGCCGGAACTGGCACAAGAATGGGAGTTAAACGCCCAAACTGGAACAAAAGCTGGCGTTTAACTCCAAGAGAAATCTCTACACGGAAATGCTTCAATGCTCAGCCCAAGCACACACCAAATGGGCCCGGAAGTGGATTTTTTCTGTCATTTACTCATTTCTGTAAACCTTAGGCTACTAGTTCTTTATAAATAAGACCTTTTGCTATTGTATTTTTCATCCTTGGATCTTTGATCATCTTTAGATCTTTGAATCTTTGGATCCTTGATCATTTGGAGTCTTTTGATCATGCTTTGGGGGCTGGCCTCATGGCCATGCCTAGACCTTGTTCTTATGTATTTTCAACGGTGGAGTTTCTACACACCATAGATTAAGGTGTGGAGCTCTGCTGTACCTCGAGTATTAATGCAATTACTATTATTCTTCTATTCAATTCAGCTTGTTCTTATTCCAAGATATTCATTCGTACTCAAGAACTTGATGAATGTGATGATTATGTGACGCTCATCATCATTCTCACTCATGAACGCGTGCCTGACAACCACTCCCGTTCTACAAGCAAACAAGGCTTGAATGTTTATCTCTTGGATTCTTTAATCAGAATCTTCGTGGTATAAGCTAGAATTGATGGCGGCATTCAAGAGAATCCGGAAGGTCTAAACCTTGTCTGTGGTATTCTGAGTAGGATTCAATGATTGAATGACCGTGACGAGCTTCAAACTCCTGAAGGCTGGGCGTTAGTGACAGACGCAAAAGAATCAATGGATTCTACTCCAACCTGATTGAGGACCGACAGATGAATAGCCGTACCGTGACAGGGTGCGTTGAACATTTTCACTGAGAGGATGGGACTATAGCCACTGACAACGGTGATGCCCAACATACAGCTTGCCATGGAAAGGAGTAAGAAGGATTGGATGAAGACAGTAGGAAAGCAGTGGGACGGAAGGGACAAAGCATCTCCATTCGCTTATCTAAAGTTCTCACCAATGAATTACATAATTGTCTCTATCTCTATCTTTATTCTATGCGTTATTCATATATCATCCATAACCATTTGAGTCTGCCTGACTAAGATTTACAAGGTGACCATAGTTTGCTTCATACCAACAATCTCCGTGGGATCGACCCTTACTCGCGTAAGGTTTATTACTTGGACGACCCAGTGCACTTGCTGGTTAGTTGTGCGAAGTTGTGTTTATGCCATGGTATTGAGCACCAAGTTTTTGGATTCATTACCGGGGATTATTTGAGTTGTGAAAAGTAGTGATCACAATTTCGTGCACCAAGTTTTTGGCGCCGTTGCCGGGGATTGTTTCGAGTATGGACAACTGACGGTTCATCTTGTTGCTTAGATTAGGTATTTATCTTTAGAGTTCTTAAGAATGAATTCTAGTGTTTCAAGGTGATGTTCTTATCATCACCAAAGCTGATTGATCCTCATCAATTTAGCTCTTGAATGTAATGTCCTGCTGAAGCTTGGCTAGCCATGTCTAATTTCTTTAGACTGAAGCTTTAGACTAACATTGCATGATTCTTGGAATTCTCATTAAGAATTTTGATATCTTTATTTTCTTTTCCACTTAATTTTCTAAAAATCCAAAAAGTTTACAAAATCATAAAAAACCAAAAATATTTTATGTTTCTTGTTTGAGTCTAGTGTCTCATGTTAAGTTTGGTGTCAGTTGCATGTTTCTGTTCTTCTTGCATTTTTCATGTGTCTTAATCTTCAAGTTGTTCTTGATGATTTACTTGCTCTGATCTTTAAATTCTCTTGTCCTGAGTGTTTTGTTGTTTCTCTTGTGCATTCTCATTTTGTTAGTGTCAGTAGTATACAAACTGCTAAGTTTGGTGTCTTGCATGCATTGTTATTTGATTTTAGTTGCATTTTGATTATTCCTCATTATTAAAAATCCAAAAAAATTTTAATTTGTGTCTTTTCAAGTCAATAGTACAGAGAATTGAAGATTCAGAACATACAGCAGAGGAATTACACAGAAAAAGGCTGGGCGTTCAAAACGCCCAGTGAAGAAGGCAAACTGGCGTTTAAACGCCAGCCAGGGTGCCTGGCTGGGCGTTTAACGCCCAAAAGGGTAGTGCTTTGGGCGTTAAACGCCAGAATGTGCAGCATTCTGGGCGTTTAACGCCAGGATGGCACAAGAGGGAAGATTCTGTTTTCAATTCAGATTTTTTTCAAGTTTTCAAAATTTTTCAAAATCAAATCTTTTTCAAATCATATATTTTCAATCAAATCTTTTTCAAAATCAATTTCTTTCCATTTTCAAAAATACTTGCTATCAATTAATGATTTGATTGAACATTTCAAGTATGTTGCCTTTTCTGTTGAGAAAGGTTTAATGTTTGAATCATATCTTTTCTTGTTAGGCAAGTCATTAATTTTTAAAATCAAATCTTTTTAAATTGTTTTTCAAATCACATCTTCTAATCACATCTTTTTTAAAATAATTTTCAATCATATCTTTTTGATTTCTAATTTCAAAATCTTTTTCAAAAATCACTTGATTTCTTTTCCACTCTTAGTTTTCGAAAATCAATTAAAGTTTTTCAAAATGTTTTTAAAATCTTTTTAATTTATTTTCAAAAATTTCTTCCCCTCTTCTCACATCCTTCTATTTATGGACTAACACTCCTCCTTAATGCACAATTCGAACTCCATCTTTCTTGATAAGTTCGAATTCTTCTACTTCTTCCTTCTATTTTTCTTTTCCTCTGACACCTCAAGGAGTCTCTATACTGTGACATAGAGGATTCCATATTTTCTTGTTCTCTTATCTTTCATATGAGCAGGAGCAAAGACAAAAGCATTCTTGTTGAGGCTGACCCTGAACCTGAAAGGACCTTGAAGCGAAAGCTAAGAGAAGCTAAGGCACAACTCTCTGTAGAGGACCTAACAGAAATCTTCAAAGAAGAAGAACCCATGGCAGCCGAAAATAACAACAATGCCAACAATGCAAGGAAGGTGCTGGGTGACTTTACTGCACCTACTCCCGACTTCTATGGGAGAAGCATCTCTATCCTTGCCATTGGAGCAAACAACTTTGAGCTTAAGCCTCAATTAGTTTCTCTAATGCAACAGAATTGCAAGTTCCATGGACTTTCATTGGAAGATCTTCATCAGTTTTTAGCTGAATTCTTGCAAATCTGTGACACTGTCAAGACTAATGGGGTTGACCCTGAGGTCTACAGACTTATGCTATTCCCTTTTGCTGTAAGAGACAGAGCTAGGATATGGTTGGACTCACAGCCTAAAGAAAGCCTGAACTCTTGGGAAAAACTAGTCAATGCCTTCTTGGCAAAGTTCTTTCCACCTCAAAAATTGAGTAAGCTTAGAGTGGAAGTCCAAACCTTCAGACAGAAGGAAGGAGAGTCCCTCTATGAAGCTTGGGAAAGATACAAACAATTGATCAGAAAGTGTCCCTCTGATATGCTTTCTGAATGGAGCATCATAGGTATTTTCTATGATGGTCTTTCTGAACTATCCAAGATGTCTTTGGATAGCTCTGCTGGAGGATCTCTTCATCTGAAGAAGACGCCTGCAGAAGCTCAAGAGCTCATTGAAATGGTTGCAAATAACCAATTCATGTACACTTCTGAAAGGAATCCTGTGAACAATGGGACAAATCAGAAGAAAGGAGTTACTGAAATTGATACTCTGAATGCCATATTGGCTCAGAACAAAATATTGACTCAGCAAGTCAATTTAATTTCTCAAAGTCTGTCTGGAATGCAAGCTGCACCAGGCAGTACTAAGGATGCTTCATTTGAAGAAGAAGCTTATGATCCTGAGAACCCTTCAATGGAAGAGGTGAATTACATGGGAGAACCCTATGGAAACACCTATAATTCTTCATGGAGAAATCATCCAAATCTCTCATGGAAGGATCAACAGAGACCTCAACAAGGTTTCAACAACAATAATGGTGGAAGAAACAGGTTTAGCAATGGCAAGCCTTTTCCATCATCTTCTCAGCAACAGACAGAGAATTCTAAGCAGAACCACTCTGACTTAGCAACCATGGTCTCTGATCTAATCAAACCACTCAAAGTTTCATGAATGAAACAAGGTCCTCCATTAGAAACTTGGAGGCACAAGTGGGTCAGCTGAGCAAGAAAATTACTGAACTCCCTCCTAGTACTCTTCCAAGCAATACAGAAGAAAATCCAAAAGGAGAGTGCAAGGCCATCAACATGGCCGAATTTGGAGAGGAGGAAGAGGCAGTGAACGCCACTGAGGAAGACCTCAATGGGCGTCCACTGACCTCCAATGAGTTCCCTAATGAGGAACCATGGGAATCTGAGGCTCACACTAAGACCATAGAGATTCCATTGGACTTAATTCTGCCATTCATGAGCTCTGATGAGTATTCTTCCTCTGAAGAGGACGAATATGTCACTGAAGAGCAAGTTGCTAAATACCTTGGAGCAATCATGAAGCTAAATGACAAGTTATTTGGTAATGAGACTTGGGAGGATGAACCCCCTTTGCTCACCAAAGAACTAGATGACTTGTCTAGGCAGAAATTACCTCAAAAGAGACAAGATCCTGGGAAGTTTTCAATACCTTGTACCATAGGCACCATGACCTTCAAGAAGGCTCTGTGTGACTTAGGGTCAAGTATAAACCTGATGCCTCTCTCTGTAATGGAGAGGCTAGGGATCTTTGAGGTGCAAGCTGAAAGAATCTCACTAGAGATGGTAGATAATTCAAGAAAACAAGCTTATGGACTTGTAGAGGATGTTCTGGTAAAAATTGAAGACCATTGCATCCCTACTGATTTCATAGTCCTAGAGACTGGGAAGTGCATGGATGAATCCATCATCCTTGGCAGACCCTTCCTAGCCACAGCAAAGGCTGTGATTGATGTGGACAGAGGAGAATTGACCATTCAAGTGAATGAAGAATCCTTTGTGTTTAAGGCTCAAGGATATCCCTCTGTCACCATGGAGAGGAAGCATGAAGAGCTTCTCCCAAAACAGAGTCAAATAGAGCCCCCACAGTTAAACTCTAAGCTTGGTGTTGGGAGGCCACAACCAAATTCTAAGTTTGGTGTTGAACCCCCACATTCAAACTCTAAGTTTGGTGTTGGGAGGTTCCAACATTGCTCTGAGTATCTGTGAGGCTCCATGAGAGCCCTCTGTCAAGCTACTGACATTAAAGAAGCGCTTGTTGGGAGGCAACCCAATGTTATATTTTATCTATTTTCCTTTGTTATTTTATGTTTTCTATAGGTTGATGATCATGAGAAGTCACAAAATCAATTGAAAAAGCAAAAATGGAATGAAAAACAGAAAGAAAAATAGCACACCCTGGAGGAGAACTTGCTGGCGTTTAAACGCCAGTGAAGCTAGCAAATGGGCATTTAACGCCCAGTCTGGCACCATTCTGGGCGTTTAATGCCAGAAAGGGGCACTAGACTGGCGTTAAACGCCAGAAAAGGGTAAGAAGTTGGCGTTAAATGCCAGAAATGGGCACCAGCCCGGCGTTTAATGCCAGAATTGGCATGAAGAGCAATTTTGCTCGCCACTTGGTGCAGGGATGACTTTTTCTTGACACCTCAGGATCTGTAACACCCTACCATACTTAGCCTTATGCTTAAGTCATAATTCAGAGATGGCAAGGTATTACGACCTCTAAAATAAAAATTTAGTACGTATAGTAGTATGAATGATTGATTATAACTAGGAGCCTTTGTAGAAAAAGTGGTAAACAAAAACCGCAACTCAAAAGCGCAACACTCCGATCGATAACGTAACGCACAAGGATAAACCAACGCGAGATTATATATATACAAGAGAGTGTCAAAAACAGGAATATCAAGACTCAAGATCCGGCTGCGAAGATAACCGGTCCGAGCATAACAATATACACATATGATAAAATAAGGAAAACCCCAAGGAAACCCAAAGGGACACAAATACATAAAACCTATTCTCCAAAATTCTCCCATAAAAGGAGTCATCACAGTTTGTATTATTTAATGGAGATAAAAGTATCTAAACAAAACATATAAACCAAAAATAGCCCCGAGAACAAAGGATCTTCGCAAGTATAGAAGTCTCCAGCATGCCTCAGCGGGAAACCTCACGTCCTGCATCTGAAAACCACAAAATCCGCATGGGTGAGAACCAGAGGTCCCCAGCATGGTAACAGCTTCCACATATATAATATATAATAATAGAGGAAAGCCAAAGGCAATCCTATAACTCCCTCCAGATAATATCAAAGCTTATAAACAAGCTAAACCATGTAAGGGCATCTGACTAAAGATTCTTCAGTCTAACTAATACTTCCCTTTCCAATTCCTTCAAACCTCCCAACCACCAGCAGGAGTATATTATAACAAACACAGATATATCAAACAAAGAATATACAAATAATAGCAGTTAAGACATTTAGACAATTAGCAAGTAATATGCAGTCAAATAGGCAATCTCAAACAATTCACATAGTATGCATATGATGAATGCCTGTCCCTAGTGGCCGATGATATCATCTTGTCGGTTATATAGCCAACCCGACAAGTCCTGGTCGCTAACCATTGGACTGTCCCTCTGTCGTGCATCCCCAAACTCGAGTTATACTCGTTATAAACGTGATCATAAACATGATCCATATCCTTCACCCTCACTGGTGAATATTTACGGGGGTTCGAGCTCATCCGGGCCTTTCACAGTGCCCGGCCACACTTACAACATAGGGTTAACAGAGCTTCGAGTCTCAACCTGGAGCACGTGGTGGCTAGCCACTGCTACTACCCAAGGAAACTCGTACTCAGATAGTGGAAGTGCAATTTCACAATTATCAATAATTCAGCATCAACATGCATGAATTCTCATCCATGGATCAACATCCATACCAGCCATTCCGGCTCACGGTTCAATCCAGAACCAGCCAATATTCATAGCATACACAGCTATTCCGGCTCATGGTTAAATCCATAACCAGCCATTTCATTAACAATTATAGCCTTTCGGCCCATGGCATAACAAACACTTCCACCACCATCCTCCGCATCTCACAGAATCATCTTGATCCTTATTGATCATACATTTTCCCCTTGCTTCACTTGCAAGTTATCACATTCACTAGCCCCTTACTAATAGCTAGGCATTGTAGGATGATTTAAGACATACATGGTGAGATCGGAGGCTTAGAAGTATGAGATTTGGCTTTTAAAACTAAAAAATCAACTTTGGGATGAAAACAGGGCCGCGCGTACGCGCACTCCACGCGCACGCGTGGATTGCCTTAACAACTCATCGACGCGTAAGCGTCATGCACGCTAACGCGTGGATTCCAAACTTGCCCATCGACGCGCACGCGTCAACCACGCGTACGCGCGGGTGTTCTTGTGCCCCAGGCACAACACCGGCACAGTTCTGGCATAACTCTCGGGAAAATGACTGGGCATTGGGTGCAGCACAATCGGCGCGCCCGCGCACATTACGCGTACGCGTGGATGGCATGTTTCGGAAGATCGGCGCGCACGCGCCAGGTGCGCCCACGCGCAAGGGGTCATTCTGCTAAAAATTTTCTAAGTTAAAAGCTGCAGAATTTCACAGATTTAGACCCCAATCTTCCAACGGACATAACTTCATCATTTCAAATCATTTTTCACCCGTTCTTCGAACGGCATGGACATCCCGGATCCAATTTCATTTTTAAACAGATTTGGTACAAAACGGAGATCCGTAGTCCAAGTTATGTCCCGTCAAAGTATGCCCAAAAACCATAATTTCATACAAAACCACAATATGCCATTTTCAAACAAACCATTTTCAACTCTTTCCAAAATCAATCAAAACATACCAATTTCATCCCTTTTCTTTGAAATCAATCAAAATGTATCAAATTCAACATCAAGCCTCCTCAACTCACACATTGACACTTTACCACAATATACAAAATCACTATCTCATCATTTTAGCCCACTTCACCCAAGTGGCTCAAACTCAAACATATTGACATATCATATACTATTCCTCATGCCAATTCTCAACAACATCAATTCCAATAAATCATCATTTTACATAATCAACATCATACTCACCAACAATATGGTTCAACCCACAATTCAACCATAACCAATCATCAAGCATATATCACAACATGCATATTTCTCATACATCATACCACCAAGGCATCAATAATCATCATCACATATATGACCACATCATATATCTCAATCATTCAACAACATCAACCATTCAATGCCTATCTTAGGGCCTCTAGCCTAAGTATTTCCTACCACATTACATATTAGATACGGGAAACCGAAACCATACCTTAGCCGATTTTCCCAAGCTCCACCGGAGCACTTCTAAACCACTTATCCTCAAGCTCACAAGGCCTCAACACCTCCAAGAGCAGATTTTTCACCACCAAGCCCTTTCCAAGCTTGTTCAAAATCACCAATCAAGCTCCAATATCCACACACACACAACCTAAGCCACAACCATCACACCCATACACAACATCTCAAAACCCAAACATCATAAAACAACAAAATACACTAGGGTTGAGAATCTTACCACCTCCAAGGTCCAAGGAGACAAGATTAACCTTCTCCTTCAAGAGAGTTGGGTCCTATAACATCAAAGAACCCAAAATCTCAACATTTAACCCATGAAACTCGAAAATAGGGGCTGAGATTTCGAACAGCAAGGTGTGGCTTACCTCAAGATTGATTATATGGGTTTTGTAGAGCTCTCCGCGGTGAACGCGTGGCCGCAAACGGGGCGGCAATCGGAGCTCTAGATCAAAAGTTATGGTGATTTGAAGATCAAGTGAGAGAGAGGAGTTGAGAGAATGTTCTTCCCTTCCTCTCCACCATTTCAGCTTGTGTGTGTAACAAATGAGGAGAGAGAGTGCTGAAAACTAGGGTTTTGGTTAAGTTATGTTGGGCCAAGGGCCCACTTTGGGTCCGGTTGGCCCGGTTTGGCCCGTTCGGTCCAATCTTGGTCCGAATTCTACAAAATTGGTACCAAAATTCTCGTCTCAATCTCCTCTATCACATTTAGCCATAAAAATCACATTTTAGGCTTTCTAGAATAAATTCTCATTTATGGGTTAATTAGCCGTTAATTAACCGGGTTTTACATTCTACCCACCTAATTGGGAATTTTGCCCACAAAATTCAAATGCGATTACCTGAGAATAAATGCGGATAATCCGATCGCATCTCTGACTCAAGTTCCCAAGTGTGTTCCTCAACACCGCCTCGACTCCATGCCACTTTGACTAGTGAAACATCTTTTCCACGCAACCGTTTGATACTAGTATCATCAATTCTGACTGGAGCCACTGGAAGCGTCAAATCTTCCCTTAACTGAACCGATTCAGGTTCCAACACATGACTAGCATCAGGAGTGTACTTCCGAAGCTGCGACACGTGGAACACGTCGTGCAGGTTCGAAAGATGAGGTGGTAGAGCCATCCGATACGCCACCGGTCCAATCCTCTCTAGGATCTGAAATGGACCAATGTATCGAGGATTCAACTTCTTTGCCTTAATCGCCCTACCTACTCCAGTAGTCGGAGTAACCTTAAGGAAAACATGGTCTCCTTCCTCAAATTCTAAGGGCTTTCGCCTTTGATCGGCGTAACTCTTTTGACGACTCTGCGCCGTAAGCATCCTATCACGGATCTTCTTGACTTGTTCAGTAGTCTCAGCTATCATTTCTGGCCCCAATAAGCTTTTCTCTCCAGCTTCATACCAACATAGTGGAGATTGACATTTCCTCCCATACAAGGCCTCATACGGAGCCATTCCAATGCTCGCATGATAACTATTATTGTATGCAAACTCCACTAATGGCATATACCGATCCCAACTCGCCGGTTGGTCCAAAACACAAGCTCTCAACATATCCTCTAGTGTTTGGATCGTCCTCTCAGATTGACCATCTGTTTGAGGATGGTAAGCCATGCTCAAGCTTAATCGGGTTCCAAAAGCTTTCTGAAATGCACCCCAAAACCTTGAAGTGAAACGAGGATCTCTATCAGAGATTATAGTAGCAGGTACACCATGAAGTCTCACAATCTCCTTTATGTATAACCGTGCTAGCTCCTCAAGGGTGTAAGTCATCCGAATGGGTAAAAAGTGAGCTGACTTCGTCAGTCGGTCCACAATCACCCAGATAGCATCAAAACCAGCCCTAGTCCTTGGCAATCCCGACACAAAGTCCATTGCAATACTTTCCCACTTCCATTGGGGAATCTCTAAAGGTTGCAACATACCGGCAGGCTTTTGATGTTCAATCTTTACCTTTTGACAAGTTAAGCACTTTGAAACATATTCCGCCACATCATTCTTCATACCCGGCCACCAAAACATCGCCTTTAAATCATGGTACATCTTAGTACTTCCCGGGTGAATGGAGAATCCGCTTTTGTGTGCCTCCTTTAAAATATCTTGCCTCAAAGTGCCAACATCCGGCACAATGATTCTACCCTTGAATCTCCATAACCCATCTTTTTCTTCCGACACTCTCCACTGTTTCCCTTGCTCAATGGCCGGTAACACTTTCCATAATGCTTCATCATTTTGATGAGCCTTTAGGAGTTCGGACTTAAAATCACTTGAGATTTCTAATCGGCTCAAACACAAGGTTCCGGATACTTCTCGAGCACCAATATTCAGACTCTCGAATCCCTTGAGCAACTTCTCCTCCTGAAGCATCATCCAAGCCGCATATAACGACTTCCGACTTAACGCATCCGCCACTACGTTCGCTTTTCCCGGATGGTAATTCAACTCAAAGTCGTAGTCCTTCAACAATTCCATCCACCTCCTCTGCCTCATATTGAGCTCTTTCTGATCAAAGAGATACTTCAAGCTCTTATGATCAGAGAAAACTTGGAACTTAACCCCATAGAGATAATGCCTCCACACCTTCAAGGCAAACACGACCGCAGCGAGTTCCAAATCGTGCGTAGGGTAACTAACCTCATGAGGTCTCAACTGTCGTGAGGCATACGCCACCACATTATGGTGCTGCATCAGCACGCACCCTAGACCCTTCAATGAGGCATCACAATACACCTCAAATGGCTCATTCGGCTCGGGCAACACTAACACAGGTGCAGTAGTCAACTTTTTCTTCAATGTCTGAAAGCTCTCCTCGCATTCAGGAGTCCAAACAAACGGAGTGTCTTTGCGGGTTAACTTTGTCATTGGCAAAGCTATCTGTGAAAAGCCCTTGATAAATCTTCGGTAATAGCCAGCTAAACCCAGAAAACTCCTTATCTCTGTTATGGTGGTTGGTTGTTTCCAATCCATCACCGCCTCCACCTTAGTTGGATCTACGGCTATTCCCTTCTTACTCACCACGTGACCCAAAAACTTCACCTCACTCTTCCAAAACTCACACTTAGACAGTTTTGCATAGAGTTTCTTCTCCTTTAGAATCTGCAATACGGTCCTCAAGTGTTCCGCATGTTCTTCTTCAGTCTTGGAATAAATCAGTATGTCATCGATGAAGACAACAACGAATTTATCCAGAAACGGACGGAAGACTCTATTCATGTAATCCATGAATACCGCAGGAGCGTTCGTCAACCCAAAGGACATCACAGTGTACTCGTAATGACCATAACGAGTCCTGAAAGCGGTCTTAGGGATATCCTCGCCCCTCACCCTTATCTGGTGATAACCGGATCGCAAGTCAATCTTAGAGAAAACTCCAGCTCCTTGTAACTGATCCATGAGATCATCGATTCTCGGCAATGGGTACTTATTCTTTATTGTCACCTTGTTCAACTGCCTGTAGTCCACACAGAGCCGCATACTCCCATCCTTCTTCTTCACCAGTAACACTGGAGCACCCTACGGAGAAACACTTGGTCGTATAAAATTCTTTCCCAACAAATCCTCTAACTGAGACTTTAGCTCGTTCATCTCCAACGGTGACATCCTATAAGGAGCACTTGAGATTGGTCCCGCCCCGGGCACCAACTCAATAGCAAACTCAACCTCTCGGTTAGGTGGGAACTCATCAATATCATCGGGAAACACTTCCGGAAACTCACACACAACCGGAATCTGTTCCAACCTTTGATCATCACCCGAAACGCCTGCGGTTAACAACATGATACCCTGACATTCGAATCCAGAACAGTTCACCATCATCGAATTCACGTAATAATTATTCACCACGACCGGTCCTTCAGTATCTTCCGGCATAAAATACACCGACTTTGTAGAACAATCTAGTAAAACATGGTTCTTAGATAACCAATCCAATCCCAAAATAAGATCAAGACCAATCATCGGCAAGCAGATTAAATCATGAACAAAATCACGCTGCTTGAATCTAAGGGAAACTTCCGGACATCCTAGCCTAGTTACCATGGCTTCATGGGTAGCATTATATACCTTTAGGTCATAACCTAAGGTTACAACCTTCAATCCTAACTCATGAGCTTTCTCAAATGCAATGAATGAATGTGATGCTCCCGAATCAAATAAAGCATTTAAAATTTGACCATTCATTTCACAGTTACCTCGAATAAGTGTCTCGGATCCCTCAGCTCCTACAGCTGAAGTGGTGAACACCCGACCAGTCTGTTGTGCCTTTCCAGCACCTTGTTTCTGCTTCTCAGGACAATTCACAGCTTTATGCCCTGCCTTTCCACAAGTGTAGCACAAACCCCATCCGGCCTTGCATGGAGCTCCCGGATGGTGACTCCCGCACCTAGTGCAAGCTTGATCATTCTGAGGCTGTTTCCCAAACTTCTTTCCTTGGGAGTTGTTGTTGTTGGGCCTCCTGAAAGAGCTTCCTCTCTTGAAAGACGAACCCCTAGGTGCAAAGCTCTTCCCTCGATTCTGTGGGAATGATCCCCTTTGACCCCCTCTCTCAGCGGTTGCCCTTTTTACACACTCTTCAGCAACCCTACACTTGTTCACCAACTCGGAGAAAGTCCTAATCTCCATTGGTCCCACTGAACTGAAGATATCACTCCGGAGTCCTCCTTCATACTTAACACACTTCCATTCCTCATATTCCACCGGAGTTCCTTGGCACATTCGAGAGAACCTGAACAGCTCCTCAAACTTGTCAGTATACTCTGATATGGACATAGCACCCTACTTCAGCTGTAACAACTCAAGTTCCTTAGCCGTCCTAGCAGAAGTCGGAAAGTACTTCTTATAGAACTCTTCTTGAAAGACATTCCAGGTGACATAGTCATCACCCTGCTGCAGAAGACGTCGGATGCCTTGCCACCAATGCGACGCTTCACCGGTGAGCATATAAGTGGCAAACTCGACACGCTGTCCTTCAGGTACCACTTGTGCCTGTAAAGCTCGCTCTATAGCCTGAAACCATGTATCAGCCTCAGTCGGACTAGTAGTTCCCTTGAACTTAGGTGGATTAACCTTCAAAAAGTTTGCCAGTGTCATCGGGCCCTGAACTCCACCACCATCATTACCATGGTTGTTCATCTGTTGACCAAGAGCCTCAGCAGTGGCTTGCATAGCAGCAGCCATGTTTTTCAACGCAGTCATGAAGTTCACCGGGTCATGAGGGTTATTCTCCGGTGCACGAGCATTCGTACGACCTCTCGCACTACCTCTACCGCGTCCACGAGGCGCCATCTGGTTCCTATACATACCAAACAATCGATATTAAGTTGATCAGTCTCAATATCGGAAGTCTAGTACTTCAAAGTCCCAAATGCATGCTCATGAACGTTTATGCCAATTATATCAAGTAGATATACTAATAGCACATAACACACACACAGAGAATGCACAGAAGCATAGTCAGTCCATCCCTCAGGCTCTACAGGAACGAACTGCTCTGATACCATAATGTAACACCCTACCATACTTAGCCTTATGCTTAAGTCATAATTCAGAGATGGCAAGGTATTACGACCTCTAAAATAAAAATTTAGTACGTATAGTAGTATGAATGATTGATTATAACTAGGAGCCTTTGTAGAAAAAGTGGTAAACAAAAACCGCAACTCAAAAGCGCAACACTCCGATCGATAACGTAACGCACAAGGATAAACCAACGCGAGATTATATATATACAAGAGAGTGTCAAAAACAGGAATATCAAGACTCAAGATCCGGCTGCGAAGATAACCGGTCCGAGCATAACAATATACACATATGATAAAATAAGGAAAACCCCAAGGAAACCCAAAGGGACACAAATACATAAAACCTATTCTCCAAAATTCTCCCATAAAAGGAGTCATCACAGTTTGTATTATTTAATGGAGATAAAAGTATCTAAACAAAACATATAAACCAAAAATAGCCCCGAGAACAAAGGATCTTCGCAAGTATAGAAGTCTCCAGCATGCCTCAGCGGGAAACCTCACGTCCTGCATCTGAAAACCACAAAATCCGCATGGGTGAGAACCAGAGGTCCCCAGCATGGTAACAGCTTCCACATATATAATATATAATAATAGAGGAAAGCCAAAGGCAATCCTATAACTCCCTCCAGATAATATCAAAGCTTATAAACAAGCTAAACCATGTAAGGGCATCTGACTAAAGATTCTTCAGTCTAACTAATACTTCCCTTTCCAATTCCTTCAAACCTCCCAACCACCAGCAGGAGTATATTATAACAAACACAGATATATCAAACAAAGAATATACAAATAATAGCAGTTAAGAAATTTAGACAATTAGCAAGTAATATGCAGTCAAATATGCAATCTCAAACAATTCACATAGTATGCATATGATGAATGCCTGTCCCTAGTGGCCGATGATATCATCTTGTCGGTTATATAGCCAACCCGACAAGTCCTGGTCGCTAACCATTGGACTGTCCCTCTGTCGTGCATCCCCAAACTCGAGTTATACTCGTTATAAACGTGATCATAAACATGATCCATATCCTTCACCCTCACTGGTGAATATTTACGGGGGTTCGAGCTCATCCGGGCCTTTCACAGTGCCCGACCACACTTACAACATAGGGTTAACAGAGCTTCGAGTCTCAACCTGGAGCACGTGGTGGCTAGCCATTGCTACTACCCAAGGAAACTCGTACTCAGATAGTGGAAGTGCAATTTCACAATTATCAATAATTCAGCATCAACATACATGAATTCTCATCCATGGATCAACATCCATACCAGCCATTCCGGCTCACGGTTCAATCCAGAACCAGCCAATATTCATAGCATACACAGCTATTCCGGCTCATGGTTAAATCCATAACCAGCCATTTCATTAACAATTATAGCCTTTCGGCCCATGGCATAACAAACACTTCCACCACCATCCTCCGCATCTCACAGAATCATCTTGATCCTTATTGATCATACATTTTCCCCTTGCTTCACTTGCAAGTTATCACATTCACTAGCCCCTTACTAATAGCTAGGCATTGTAGGATGATTTAAGACATACATGGTGAGATCGGAGGCTTAGAAGTATGAGATTTGGCTTTTAAAACTCAAAAATCAACTTTGGGATGAAAACAGGGCCGCGCGTACGCGCACTCCACGCGCACGCGTGGATGGCCTCAACAACTCATCGACGCGTAAGCGTCATGCACGCTAACGCGTGGATTCCAAACTTGCCCATCGACGCGCACGCGTCAACCACGCGTACGCGCGGGTGTTCTTGTGCCCCAGGCACAACACCGGCACAGTTCTGGCATAACTCTCGGGAAAATGACTGGGCATTGGGTGCAGCACAATCGGCGCGCCCGCGCACATTACGCGTACGCGTGGATGGCATGTTTCGGAAGATCGGCGCGCACGCGCCAGGTGCGCCCACGCGCAAGGGGTCATTCTGCTAAAAATTTTCTAAGTTAAAAGCTGCAGAATTTCACAGATTTAGACCCCAATCTTCCAACGGACATAACTTCATCATTTCAAATCATTTTTCACCCGTTCTTCGAACGGCATGGACATCCCGGATCCAATTTCATTTTTAAACAGATTTGGTACAAAATGGAGATTCGTAGTCCAAGTTATGTCCCGTCAAAGTATGCCCAAAAACCATAATTTCATACAAAACCACAATATGCCATTTTCAAATAAACCATTTTCAACTCTTTCCAAAATCAATCAAAACATACCAATTTCATCCCTTTTCTTTGAAATCAATCAAAATGTATCAAATTCAACATCAAGCCTCCTCAACTCACACATTGACACTTTACCACAATATACAAAATCACTATCTCATCATTTTAGCCCACTTCACCCAAGTGGTTCAAACTCAAACATATTGACATATCATATACTATTCCTCATGCCAATTCTCAACAACATCAATTCCAATAAATCATCATTTTACATAATCAACATCATACTCACCAACAATATGGTTCAACCCACAATTCAACCATAACCAATCATCAAGCATATATCACAACATGCATATTTCTCATACATCATACCACCAAGGCATCAATAATCATCATCACATATATGACCACATCATATATCTCAATCATTCAACAACATCAACCATTCAATGCCTATCTTAGGGCCTCTAGCCTAAGTATTTCCTACCACATTACATATTAGATACAGGAAACCGAAACCATACCTTAGCCGATTTTCCCAAGCTCCACCGGAGCACTTCTAAACCACTTATCCTCAAGCTCACAAGGCCTCAACACCTCCAAGAGCAGATTTTTCACCACCAAGCCCTTTCCAAGCTTGTTCAAAATCACCAATCAAGCTCCAATATCCACACACACACAACCTAAGCCACAACCATCACACCCATACACAACATCTCAAAACCCAAACATCATAAAACAACAAAATACACTAGGGTTGAGAATCTTACCACCTCCAAGGTCCAAGGAGACAAGATTAACCTTCTCCTTCAAAAGAGTTGGGTCCTATAACATCAAAGAACCCAAAATCTCAACATTTAACCCATGAAACTCGAAAATAGGGGCTGAGATTTCGAACAGCAAGGTGTGGCTTACCTCAAGATTGATTATATGGGTTTTGTAGAGCTCTCCGCGGTGAACGCGTGGCCGCAAACGGGGCGGCAATCGGAGCTCTAGATCAAAAGTTATGGTGATTTGAAGATCAAGTGAGAGAGAGGAGTTGAGAGAATGTTCTTCCCTTCCTCTCCACCATTTCAGCTTGTGTGTGTAACAAATGAGGAGAGAGAGTGCTGAAAACTAGGGTTTTGGTTAAGTTATGTTGGGCCAAGGGCCCACTTTGGGTCCGGTTGGCCCGGTTTGACCCGTTCGGTCCAATCTTGGTCCGAATTCTACAAAATTGGTACCAAAATTCTCGTCTCAATCTCCTCTATCACATTTAGCCATAAAAATCACATTTACGGCTTTCTAGAATAAATTCTCATTTATGGGTTAATTAGCCGTTAATTAACCGGGTTTTACAGGATCTGTGGACCCCACAGGATCCCCACCTACCCCACCACCCTATCTCTTCTTCACCCATTCACCAATCACCTCAACACCTCTTCCCCAAAAACCCCTCACCTATCAAATCCCATCTTTCTCTTCACCACTCACATCCATCCCTCATAAAACCTCACCTACCTCACCATTCAAATTTAAACCACTTTCCCTCCCATAGCCGGACCCTACCCCTCTCTTCACCCTATATAAACCCATCTTCACTCCTTCATTTTCACACAACCTAAACACTACTTCTCCCCCTTTGGCCGAACCATAAGCCATCTCTATCTCCTCTATTTCTTCTTCTTCTACTCTCGTCTTTCTTCTTTTGCCCGAGGACGAGAAAACCTTTTAAGTTTGGTGTGGTAAAAGCATTGCTTTTTGTTTTTTCATAACCATTTATGGCATCCAAGGCATCTCTATCTCCTCTATTTTCTGGATTGACTTTTCTTATCAACTATTTTTAATCATGTATGATTTAATTCATGGCAAACTATATGTGACTAGACCCTAATTCCTTAGACCTTTCTAGTCTCCTCTAAAATTCATTAACTGCCAATTCCTTGGTCAATTAAATCCAATTAGAAGGTGATGATCAATTTCCAGTTTATATGCCACAAGAATCCTAATTATCCAAAAATAAAGGGATTATATGTCACATATCCCGTTAAATACAAATAATTAGAAAATCAGGATAATATGTTTTCAAGCTGTTGTTCAAGTATAGAGCTTTTCCAAGTTATACAAGAACTCAAATAGAAAGAGGGTTATACTTCTGTTCCACCCAAATTCATAAAATAAAGAACAAAAACAATTATTGAAATATAAATCAAAACATGAATTAAATTAGAAAGAGCAAACGAATCAATCCATACAAATAGACAGAGCTCCTAACCTTAACAATGGAGGTTTAGTTGCTCATGGAATGCGGAATATAAATTTGTATAGAATTCCCTAATGGAATCCCCCTAATGAAATCTCTTAATAGAAGAGAAATCTCTCCTTTTTATAACTAATCCTAATTAATTTAAAATCTAATATCTATAATTAAGATAATATCATTTCCTATTTTCAAATTTAAATTTGAATTTAAATCAGAATTAATTAACTACTCCGCGTCTTGTAACGTGGGGACCACTTGGCTTCATTGGATCCGCGTCAAACTTGGCTGCTAAAATGGGGCCCAGAAATCACCCCCAGCAATTTTTGCATTTTCTGCACGTGGCACATGTCACGCGTACGCATCAGCCACGCGTACGTGTCAGCCACACCTACGCGTCGATGGTTTTTTCCGCGAGTCACGCGGACGCGTCGGTCACCCGCACGCGTCGCTGGTCTTCTTCGCAAGTCATGTAGACGCGTCGATCACGCGCACGCGTCGCTGTGAAATTCTTCAAATCACGCGTACGCGTCGGTCACGCGCATGCGTCCCTAGTCTTCTTTGCAAGTCACGCGGACGCGTCGGTCACGCGCACGCGTCACTGTGAAATTCTTCAAATCACGCGTACGCGTCAGTCACGCGCACGCATCGCCATGGAAAGCTCCAAATCACGTGTACGCGTCAGTCACGCGTATGCGTCCCTCTTCGCTGCCATCTCTTTTGATTCTTGTGCTGCAGAAACTTCATCAAATCCAGTTGAATGCTTGACGAATGAATTTTTGCCGGTGTAGAAATTATCAAGTGATCAATCGTAGTATAGTCTAAACCAGCAAAAATTCATTCGTCAAAATGGCGCCGTTGCCGGGGAATTGGCTTAGTGTGCCATGTTATTGTTTGGATTAAGCGTGTATATATGTACATAGTTGCGCTTCATTATAAACTGCTCAATTGACTAACCCTTCATCATTACAATGAATTTCATTTCCCCTTCATTGCATGACGCGTTCACAACCGAATCCGAGCTTAGTCCCTTTTGATCCGGAAATAGAACGAACTTTGTTTCATATTAGACAAGCTCGGAGGCGGCTAAAGTTTGGAAAAGGTGAAGAGGTTCTCACCACCTCAACCACCTTACTAGAAGTGAACATTGAATCATCACTCAAAGAAGGCATTAATCATACTCCCATCAATCTCACTAACAAATCTTCTTTTGTTTTAGGTACTAATACCATGGATGCTCCGAGGAGAGTTACCATCAAGGAAGCGGGTGCACCGGATTATGTCCTTCAACCCCTTCATGTAACTCACCCCAACTTGAATGCGAACTTTGAATTGAAGACCGCTTTGATCAACCTCTTACCCAAGTTTTATGGGCTTCCCGCACAAGACCCTATTCGACATCTCAAGGACTTCCATCGCATATGCTCGACTACTAGACGGGAAGGGTCCGATGAAGTTGCTATATGGTTGTTTGCTTTCCCTTTCTCTCTTGAGGACAAGGCTAAAGAATGGTTCTACACCCTCTCTAGTGAAGTTACCTCCAATTGGGACCTACTTAGAAGGGGATTCTTGGATAAATTCTTGCCCCCAGAAAAAATGGATAGGCTAAGGAAGGAAATGTCTTGTATTGTGCAAGGTGAGACGGAACCACTCTATGAGTATTGGGAACGGTTTCGCAAACTACTAGATGCATGCCCTAACCACATGATCGACACTCAAGTATTGCTTGGATACATATGTCAAGGGATGCGAGAGCAAGATAGAACCCTCTTGGACACTTCTAGCAATGGTTCTTTGTCCAAATATAAAACCGCGGAGGAGGCATGGCAACTTATTATTGACTTAGCCGAATCCAATCAACATATGAGGCGAAGAGTCAACCGTCCAAGGACCGTGAACGAGGTATCAACTAGTAGTGAAACCACCGCTCTAACTCAATCCTTGAATGAGATGACATCCATCTTGAGGCAACTCCAAGTGAACCAACAACAACCACAACAACCTCAATCATATCAACAACACCCTCCACCACCTCAACAACACAACCAACAATTGGTCCCTCAAAGAGTATGTGGCATTTGCTCTTGTTACTCTCACTACACGGATGAGTGCCCAAGCCTTCAAGAAGACAACACCTTGGCGGCTACCCATAATTTCTATGACCGCCCCAATCAAGGGTACTACCAAGGCGGTAATCCTAACCAAGGGCATCCCTATCAAGGAGGAGGCTACAACCAAGGAAGTGGACACAATAATCAAAATTGGAGAGACAATCATCAACAAGGGAATAGGGACAACAACAACAATGGAGGAGGTCAAAGATGGAGCAACAACTCACAAAATTTCTCACAAAACCGACCATACAACTCACAAAATCAACCATACAACCAACAAAACCCACAAAGAAACTACCAAACATATCAACCACCACATCAAAGACCACCACCCAACCAATCACAAACTCCTCAACTCACATATGCAACCACCCCTTCCAACCAAGACGAAACACTCCGGACCATTATCCAAGGCCAAAAGGAACTACAAAACACACTTGCTTCCGGCCTCACCGGCCTCACCTCTACACTACAAGCTCTTCTTGCACGCATGGATACACCATCAACTCCCACTCCTCAACCTCCAATCCAAAGTGTCATTCCCTCTCAACCTCAACCAAATCCAAAAGGGGGCATCAATGCCATCACCCTTAGATCCGGTACACAACTAAAAGAGAAGGAAGCAAAGGACTCAAATCCTATCACAATCGCCCAAGAGGAGGAAAGAATAGATATAGAAGAGGTAGTGGAAGAGGAGACACCACAAGCCGTAGTTGAGGATGAAGCCCAACCAACAAGGGAGACAACCAAGGCCAAAAGAACCTTGGAGGAAGAAATTGCTCAACCACTTCCATTTCCAACACTTGCAAAGAAAGCTAAAAAGCGCATAGAACTCGACCCCAAAATGGTAGAAATGTTCAAGAAAGTTGAGGTAACCATCCCCCTCTTTGATGCCATCCATCAAGTTCCTAGATATGCCAAATTCCTCAAAGATTTATGCATAAACAAGGATAGAATTCTTGAATTGGAAACCATCCCATTGGGGAGTTCTATTTTCGCTTTAATGGGAACATTGCCCGAGAAGTGTGATGATCCGGGCCCTTGTATGGTCACTTGCACCGTCAATGGAGTTCAATTTAAAGATTGTATGTGTGACCTCGGAGCATGTGTTAGCATCATGCCACTTTTCGTCTACCGGGTATTGAAGTTGCCACCACTAAAAAGGTCGACGGCAAGATTTGTCCTAGCGGATAAAAGCATAATAACCGTAGCGGGTGTTGCGGAAGATGTATTGGTGAATATAAAAGGGTTGGTGTTTTCGATTGACTTCTATGTCCTTGAAATGCCATCAAGCAAAACCGAGAGAGCATCATCTATCCTACTTGGAAGGCCATTCTTGAAAACTTCTAGATTTAAGCTTGATGCTTACTCGGGGAACTACTCATTTGAAATAGATGGGAGAATTGTAAGCTTTAGCCTAGAAGAAGCAATGAAGCATCCACCGGAGAATCACTCTCTATTTCGGTGTGACCCAATTGATAACATAGTGGCCGAAGTGCATCTTGCAAAGTTAGATGAGAAGTACATGGTTGAAGAAGCAAATGAAAAGTCAAGCGAACTAAATACCACACATCATACAAACCATCCGGAAACTCAAACTTCAAAGAACGACAAAAAGATGGAATTGAAGCCACTACCACCTCACTTAAGATATTCATACCTTGATGAAGCCCAAAAGCTACCCGTGATAATTGCACAAGAGTTAACTCCTCAACAAGAAGAAAAATTGCTGAATGTATTGAGGAAAAACAAAAAGGCAATTGGGTGGAGTTTGGCGGATCTAGTGGGAATAAGCCCCCAAGTATGCGAGCACCGCATATTTCTCGAAGAAGGAGCAAGACCGGTCCGACAACCTCAAAGGAGACTTAATCCAACCATTCTTGAGGTAGTAAAGAAAGAAGTCACTAAGCTACTTGAAGCGGACATCATCTATCCTATCTCGGATAGCGAATGGGTAAGCCCGGTCCAAGTAGTGCCGAAGAAGTCCGGGGTGACAACAATCAAAAACGAAAGTGGTGAACTTATAGCAACAAGAGTGCAGAATTCTTGGAGAGTATGCATAGACTACCGAAGATTAAATGCGGCCACAAGAAAAGATCACTTTCCACTACCATTTATTGATCAAATGCTTGATCGATTAGCCGGTAAATCATATTATTATTTTCTTGATGGCTACTCCGGATACTTCCAAATTCATATTGCTCTAGAAGACCAAGAAAAGACCACATTTACTTGCCCCTTTGGAACGTATGCTTACAAGCGTATGCCATTTGGCCTATGCAATGCACCGGCAACGTTTCAAAGATGCATGATGAGCCTATTTGCGGACTTTCTAGAGCAATCGATGGAAGTTTTCATGGATGATTTTAGTGTGTACGGTGATTCATTTGAGCATTGCTTAGGTAACCTTGAAAAAGTCTTAGAGAGATGCACCAAAACAAACCTTGTCTTAAATTTTGAAAAATGTCATTTCATGGTCAAACAAGGCATTGTTTTGGGACACATAGTATCAAAGGAAGGCATCTCCGTAGATCCGGCAAAGATAAATGTCATATCCAGTTTACCTTACCCCTCCTCCGAGAGGGAAGTCCGTTCTTTTCTTGGACATGCAGGATTTTACCGGAGATTCATCAAAGACTTTAGCAAGGTGGCCTTACCCCTCTCTCGATTACTACAAAAAGACACCGAATTTGAGCTGAACAAGGAATGCATGGAAGCATATGACAAACTCAAAGTAGCATTGACACAAGCTCCTATAGTACGAGGACCCAATTGGACTCAACCTTTTGAAATCATGTGTGATGCTTTGAATTATGCGATAGGAGCCGCGTTAGCACAACGCGAGGGTAAGATTACCTATGTCATAGCTTATGCTTCCAAAACATTAGACGGAGCCCAATCCAACTACACTACTACCGAAAAGGAACTCCTAGCGTTTTGCTTTGGACAAGTTCTGAGCCTATCTTCTTGGTTCCAAGGTTGTAGTGTACTCGGATCACGCGGCACTAAAGTACTTGTTGGCCAAAAAGGAATCAAAACCGAGATTAATTCGTTGGGTGCTTTTGTTACAAGAATTTGACTTGGAGATCAAAGATAGGAGCGGTTCCCAAAACCTAGTGGCAGACCATTTAAGTCGCCTCGAACACACAAAAGGCGACACCACTCCTATCAATGACTCCTTTCCTTTAGATGCTTTGCACGCAATCTCGGAAGTGGTTCCTTGGTATGCCCCAAAAGCAAACTATTTGGTTTCACGCACTTTTCCTCCCAATCTTGACAAAAACAAAAAGGATAAGCTGAAAAGCGAATCCAAATACTATATTTGGGATGATCCCTATTTGTGGAGGTGTGGAGCGGACCAAATAGTGCGACGGTGCATACCCCAAACCGAATTCCAAGCAATCTTGGACGCTTGCCATGCTTCCGAAGGAGGTGGTCACTACGGGCCCCAAAGAACGGCAAGAAAGGTCCTTGATTGCGGATTTTGGTGGCCAACTCTCCTCAAAGATGCTTCTCTTTATTGCAAATCTTGTCCCTAATGCATTAGGCTTGGAGATATTTCCAAGAAGGACGAAATTCCCCAACAAAATATGTTTTTTGTGAAATCTTTGATGTATGGGGAATCGACTTCATGGGACCATTTCCAAATTCCAATGGCTTTCTCTACATCTTGTTAGCCGTCGATTATGTGTCAAAATGGGTGGAGGCAATCCCCACCCGAATGGATGACGCTAATGTTGTGTATTCTTTTGTGAGGAACAATATCATTTGTCACTTTGGTGCCCCAAGAGCAATCATAAGTGACCAAGGATCCCACTTTTGCAACAAAAAAATAGACGGCCTCATGAGCAAATATGGCATCATCCACAAAGTCGCCACGGCTTACCACCCTCAGACAAACGGCCAAGCCGAAGTTTCTAACCAGGAAATCAAGCATGTGTTAGAAAGGATTGTAAAGCCGAATAGGAAGGATTGGAGCATTAAACTCTCCGATGCACTGTGGGCCTATCGAACGGCTTACAAGACACCCATTGGCATGAGCCCCTTTCGGCTTGTATATGGTAAAGTATGTCACCTACCGGTAGAGATTGAACACAAAGCTTATTGGGCCGTAAAGGAGTGTAATATGAGCTTGGGTGGGGCCGGAGTAGAGAGAAAGCTTCAATTGGCGGAATTGGAATGTTTGAGATTAGAAGCTTATGACAACTCTAAACTTTATAAGGAAAAGTTGAAAGCCATCCATGACAAGAACATTAGGAGAAGAGAATTTCGACCCGGTGAACTAGTCCTTCTCTACAATTCAAGGTTGAGATTACTACCCGGAAAGCTTAGATCAAGGTGGGATGGACCCTACCAAGTGGAGAAAGTAGAACCTTATGGGGTCTACCACTTGCGCCACCCATCAAGCCCGGACATCTTCAAGGTAAACGGGCACCGTCTCAAATTGTATCATGGTGAGCAAAGAAAGAACTCCAAGGAATTTGAAGTGTTCCTCTTGAGGGATGCAACTCTTGAACAAGCACTATGAGCCACTGAAAGTCCAACTTAAGGATGTTAAACAAAAGTGCTAGGTGGGAGACACCCCACCATGGTAAGATCTTCCCTTGAGCTTTGTACATAGACACTTGACTTCATATTTGTTAGCTAGATTTCAATGTCAATTCGCCTTCATTTGTTGAATCCATTGACAGTTTACCAAATTTAATGCCCTGCTATAGTGTTTAAGTGGCTGTGTGGGGGGGGTTGAAATGTCAAAAGTGATGTAAACACATGCAAATTTAGAAAAAGCACCCCTCTGCGCGTGCGCGCACCTGGCGCGTACGCGCCCTTAAGGCACTCAACGGTCATCTACGCGGACGCGCACCGTGCGCGGACGCGTGGATTGCGAATAACAGCCCTCCATACATTTACCCGAGAGTTGCGCCCACACCATGCCAGGACTATGCCTGAAGCACAGGAAGCTCGCGCGCGCGCGCACATGGCGCGTCCGCGCACATGGGCGAAATCTGCCAATTGACGCGCAAGCGTACTGTACGCGTCCGAGCCGATCGCCTTGTTGCACCCCTGGTACATCTTCCAGAGAGTTAAGCCACTCTTAGGCCTACACTAAGCCACCGGCCCAGCACCTCTGCCGCGTGCGCGCACCTGGCGCGCACGCGTCCATACAATGCGAGCATGAAATGCGCGCGCGCGCCTCAGCCGCGCACGCACCCTTTGATTCTGCACTCCTCTCTGAGCCACTTCACGGAGAGTTGAGCCCCCCCCAGGCCCTTCTTATGCCTGGGGCACAACCGCGTTGACGCGTGCGCGCACTGCGCGCGCGCGCGCCAAAAGCCCTGAAGCAATCTCTGGTACTGCGTCCAGAGAGTTATGCCACCCCTGTGCCTCTCCTGTGCTGCCAGCCCAAGCGCATGGACGCGCACGCGCAATGTGCGCGCGCGCGCCCCCATTCCACCTCACTTCCATGCGCGAGCGCGCACGCGCAGGTGATCGACGCCAACTTTAGAAAGGGCACACTCACCCCTTCATTCTCATTCCACTTTTCCTCCTCCTTCTCACCCCTTCCACCACCCATTCACCCACCTCCACTTCCTCTTCTCAGCCACCTTCTACCACATATCTCCAGTGGCCCCACATTAACTCTTCACTCTTCTACAACTTCTTCTTCCATAACCTTCTCCATATCACAAGGTATTATACTAAGCTACCCTCTTAGTCCAATAATCTCTTGTGTTTCTTAATCATTTAGTTGCACCATCTTTTAGGTAGCTTCTTTCCCTTTTCTTCTTTTTCTAGCTACTTCTTTGGGATGTCTTTGTTCTTTTCTTTCTTTCAATCCAATTCTTCATGGGCATTTGGGTCCCAAACTCACTCACATGAGTAGATGAATGGTGTTGCTTAATTTTCTTACAATCAATATGCACTGTAATCATTAATAATGGATTGTGGAATGTTATATTGCTCTCATTTTCACATAATCACATACTAATCCAAGGATGCACGCCAAGTGCTCGACGAAAGGCATACTTGAATTTTGGGCTCATTGTGATTACCTTGCCTCTCAACCAATCACTTTTGGGTGCATCCCCACTTTCCCCAATCCATTCATTCACATTTTCTTAACTTGCTTTCCATTTGTGATCCTTAAGGGTGTGTGCTTCTCATGCTTCTTCCTTGCATGCTTAAACTACCCTTGCACCACATGAAAATGATTTGCCTTGCTCTTCACACATTATCCTAGTTACATGTTGCAGCTGTCATGTAACAAAGATACCCATATTCTATGGCATAACTTTTCATTGCATAACGCTCATGTACTTCCACTTCTTTGGGTTTGATGTTTTCCCTTTCTTGCGTTCACAGGATGGTCATCAAAAAGAACAAAGGGAAAGGCCCCAAGAAGCCAGCTTCCAATAAAGAGCGCCAAGAACTAATGGCCAAGCCCCTCTTAAAGAAGACCAAGGGCCCCGTTGATGTTCTAGAGAAGGACAACCCTCCTAAGGATTCAAACAAGTTTCCCAACCGTTACTGCGAACTTGTTTACTCAAGAATGATTGAAAGGAATTATCATCCGGAACCCCTCCTAGTCCTACCGGCTCACCTCAGTCCGATTGTGATGCCACACATTGACCGGAGGCAGTGGAGGTTCCTTTTGAGGCAACCAAAGGAGGTTAATCTCTCATGGGTGGTGGAATTCTACTCCAACTACCACTCACCCCTTCTCACATCAATATTTGTGCGCCGAAAGCAAGTGTCGGTCACAGTGGAAGCCATCCGAGAAGTCCTTGGGATTGAACCATCAACGGATGCATATGACGCCTACCAAGAAGTCTTGGCTACATGCGATGACCGTGCATTCGATTGGAGCGCGATCCTCCGCGTCATTGCTTTACCCGACGCATATTGGATTCGGGGGACCATAAAGCAAAGACCCAAGGGTTTAGATGTCTGCCACCTCACTCAAGAAGCCACGGCATGGGCCCAAATTCTAGCTCACTACGTGCTCCCAAGCACACATGGGTCATCCATCACCGTCGAGCTTACCTTATTGATATGGTGCATCTTAACCGAGAAACCGGTTGACATTTCGCATGCCATCCGCCAATCCATGGGGCGCATTCATGCCAAGGGAAATCTACCATTCCCCGCTTTAGTGACGGTATTAGTTGCGAAAACCGGCGTCAACCGAGAGGCTAAAGATAGGAGAACCTCAATTCCGGTCGATGGTGATGTTATTCTGACCAAGAGATGCTTCAAACCTCCGGAAGTCACCAAGGACATTGGACTACCCACACCAACCCGCAACACTACCACTTCATCTACATCACAAAAATCGGCCACCCAACGCCTTGAGGACCTTCACAATAAATTGGACCGTTATGAGAGGCGTAACCAACGCCGTTATGCTCATGTGAAGAGACTTCTAAGCATAGTCACCCCACCTATGGAGAAACCCGATATCTCCACATCCACCGCAACTTCAAGCGGGGATAGCGATAACATTGGAGATGAAGGACACTCGGAGCTCAACCACCCATTGCGCCTAACCTATAGCACGGAGGACCGTGCTAAGTTTTAAGTGTGGGGAGGTCGGCCGACCGATCTCCGTAGGTAACATCTGAATAAATTTTTGTCCCTTGAACTTCCTTGTAATTAGGATAGGTTGCATGATTAGGTTTTAGTTGGCACCATTCGCATGATAAGTTTACTTGGTTGGAACAATGAAATTCTTTCTTAGGAAACCAATACTTTGGCGCAACCGTGGTATTGCAAAATTTTAAATGCTTTGATGCCAAATTTGCATGAAGAATTATATTTTGGAACATGGGTTTGAGTTGAGAACGCAAGCTAGTGAGATTCGAGCCTAATGGTGTGGTTACATCCTATAACCACTTATTTTCCTTCTTGTGTGCATTATTCTCTTTCTATGAATGTAATCTTTGATTTGTTTGATTCTTTATGTCCATTATTTTGTGTATACATGCATTTAGATGATTGAGGCCATCAGTTCATTAGCTCACTTACCCAAATAGCCTTACCTTTTATCTTCCTTTGTTAGCCAAATTTGAGCCTGCGATTAACCTACTTTGTTCTTAATTTAGCACACTACAAGCCTTAAAGCGGAAAACAATGAATGTCCTTTATTTGGATCTTTGATTGGCTTAGGCTAGTGAGTGTGAGTGTCATCCAAGAGTGGGAAAACTTTGGGACATTGGTTGGGATAAAAGGGTGTTTGTGTTTTGTATTTTTATATTGGGGAATTGGTACATACTCATGTATTGATTAAATGTATAGACCTTGTGCATTGATGTTCTTGTGTATAATTCGAGAAAAAAAAAGAAAAAAAAAAGAAAAACAATATGGAAAAGAAAAGAAAAAAAATAGAAAAAGAAAGAAAAAAAAAGAGAAAAGTATTAAAGGGGACAAAATGCCCCAAAGTGAAGCTCAAAAAGAATCAATGCATAAGTGTTGTGAAATGGAAAGAAAATGCATGAGTATGTGAAAAAGTGAGGAATGGGTAGTTAGGTTAGCTTGAATTTATATAGGATGTCATAGGTTAGGTGGGAAGTTTAAGTTAATCAAAGATTCAAATCGCAAAGCCCACTTGACCAAATATGCCTCCTACCTTAACCCTGGCCCCATTACAACCTAAGGAGAAGACCTCATGATAATTGTATGCATGCATTGAATAGTTGTCAATTGTTAGAAGAAAAACAAATCTTGGAAAAGCATGATTAGGGGAGAATTGAGTGAATCAACCCTAAGCACCGAGCGACTAGAGTGCAAACACTTCCGGTGAGGGTTCGATGCTCAATCCTTTGATTCCCGGCTCTCACGAGCATTCCTCATGCAAAGTTGCATATATTGCATTTGATGCTTAGAAATTGGCAAGTCCTATGCTTTGACCACCATCGTGTCCCATGTGCTCGCATATGTCATAAGAAGGCTGATTTGTTCCTAACCAAGTAGATAGTAGCACTAGTCATAGTTGCATGCATATAAGTAGGTTGCATTTCATGAGTCTTATATTTTTGCGATCCATCGGTCTTCTGTGTTTCTTTGCATTTCTCTAAGCATGAGGACATGCTAGGATCTAAGTGTGGGGAGGTTGACAAACCCCCATTTTGAGGGTTTATCCTGTGCTGATTTCAGGGGTTTTATCAATGATTCCACACACTTTCTATATGAAAATACAAGAATTTGCATTCCTTTTCTAGTTTTGCCCCATGAATGAAAACATGCTTATTTTGCACTAAAATAGATACATTTCTAATCTTCTCTTGATGCCATTCGATGCCGTGACTTGTGTGTTAAGTGGTTTCAGGATATAGAGTAGGAAGGGACCGGAGGAGAGAAGGAAGACGGGTGCAATGGAAGGAAGCATGAGAATTGAGCTTTGGAAATCTCCGCATGGGCGTGATGAGCGGATAATTTGTACCCTTTTTGGCATTGTTTTTAGTATGTTTTTAGTAGTTTTAGTTGAGTTCTTAGTATATTTTTATTAGTTTTTAGTTAAAATTCACTTTTCTGGACTTTACTATGAGTTTGTGTGTTTTTCTGTGATTTCAGGTATTTTCTGGCTGAAATTGAGGGTCCTGAGCAAAAATCTGATTCAGAGACTGAAAAGGACTGCAGATGCTGTTGGATTCTGACCTCCCTGCACTCGAAGTGGATTTTCTGGAGTTACAGAAGCCTAATTGGCGCGCTCTCAACGGCGTTGGAAAGTAGACATCCTGGGCTTTCCAGCAATATATGATAGTCCATACTTTGCCCAAGATTTGATGGCCCAAACCGGCGTAGCAAATCAGCCTCAGAAATTCCAGCGTTTAACGCTGGAACTGGCATAAAACTTGGAGTTAAACGCCCAAACTGGCATAAAAGCTGGCGTTTAACTCCAGAAAAGGTCTCTACACATGAAAGCTTCAATGCTCTGCCCAAGCACACACCAAGTGGGCCCGGAAGTGGATTTTTCTGTCATTTACTCATTTCTGTAAACCTTAGGATTACTAGTTCACTATTAGAGGATCTTTTGACATTGTATCTGTACCTCATGACACTTTACACGTTTCTTTGTGTACTTTCCACGGTATGAGTCTCTAAACCCCATGGTTGGGGGTGAGGAGCTCTGCTGTGTCTTGATGGATTAATGCAATTACTACTGTTTCTTATTCAATCATGCTTGCTTCCGTTCTAAGATATCACTTGTTTTTAACTCGGATGAATGTGATGATCCGTGACACTCATCATATTCTCAACTATGAACGTGTGCCTGACAACCACCTCTGTTCTACCTTAGATTGAGTAGATATCTCTTGGATTCCTTAATCAGAATCTTCGTGGTATAAGCTAGAACTTATGGCGGCATTCAAGAGAATCCGGAAGGTCTAAACCTTGTGTGTGGTATTCTGAGTAGGATTCAATGATTGAATGACTGTGACGTGCTTCAAACTCCTAGCAGGCGGGGCGTTAGTGACAGACGCAAAAGAATCACTGGATTCTATTCCGGCCTGACCGAGAACCGACAGTTGATTAGCCTATGCTGTGACAGAGCATAGGAATGTTTTCACTGAGAGGATGGGAGGTAGCCACTGACAACGGTGAAACCCTACATACAGCTTGCCATGGAAGGAGCCTTGCGTGTTTGATGAAGAAGACAGTAGGAAAGCAGAGATTCAGAAGATGGAGCATCTCCAAAACCCCAACCTATTCTCCATTACTGCATAACAAGTACTTATTTCATGTTCTGTTGCTTTTCACAATCAATCCTGATAATTTCTGATATCCTGACTAAGATTTACAAGATAACCATAGCTTGCTTCAAGCCGACAATCTCCGTGGGATCGACCCTTGCTCACGCAAGGTATTACTTGGACGACCCAGTGCACTTGCTGGTTAGTTGTGCGGAGTTGCAAAAGTGTGATTGCAATTTCGTGCACCAAGTTTTTGGCGCCGTTGCCGGGGATTGTTTGAGTTTGGACAACTAACGGCTTATCTTGTTGCTTAGATTAGGAATGTTTTGTTTTTAATTGGTTTAGAGTCTTTTAGTTGAGTCTAGTTTCATATTCTAAGTTTGGTGTCAATTGCATGCTTTTGCTTTTCTTTTAATTTTCGATTTTGCATGTCCTTAGTCCCTTTTTGATCCGTAAAAGTTCTAAGTTTGGTGTCCTCCTTGTGTTTTTCCCTTAAAATTTTCGAAAAATTAGTGTTTGATTTTCTAAAAATTTTAAGTTTGGTGTCTTTTTGTGTTTTTCTCTTTCCTCTTTTCAAAAATCAAATCTTTTTCATAAAAATTTTCAATCATATCTTTTTAATTGCTATTTTCAAAATCGTTTTAATTACTTAATTGATTCAGTTCTCAATTTGCTTTGATCTTATTTTCTTTTTGATTTTCGAATTTTTATTTTAATTTTCTTTTGTTTTATTTTATTTTTTTCGTTTAACTCAAAAAAAAAAGAAAAAAAAAACAAAATTTATCTGTTTGCAATCATTATCATTTCCCTTTTGTCCATTATGGACATAAGTGGGATTGATCAGTCCAAAAGGACTCTGGGGTCATATGCTAACCCCATTACAGCTGCATATGGGAGTAGCATCTGTACACCTCCCATCAAAGCAAGCAGCTTTGAGCTAAATCCTCAACTCATTATCATAGTGCAGCAAAATTGCCAGTATTTCGGCCTTCCACAGGAAGAGCCCACTGAGTTTCTGGCATAATTTTTACAAATTGCTGACACAGTACATGATAAAGAGGTGGATCAGGATGTCTACAGACTATTACTGTTTCCATTTGCTGTAAAAGATCAAGCTAAAAGCTGGTTGAATAACCAACCTACAGCAAGCATAAAGACATGGAAACAGTTATCAGAAAAATTCCTGAATCATTTTTACCCTCCAAAGAGGATGACACAGCTAAGGCTGGACATCCAAGGCTTTAAACAAGAGGATAATGAATCCCTTTATAACGCCTGGGAGAGGTATAGAGGTATGCTAAGAAAATGCCCCTCTGAAATGTTTTCAGAGTGGGTACAGTTAGACATCTTCTATTATGGGTTTACAGAAAAAGCTCAGATGTCTTTAGACCACTCAGCTGGTGGATCTATACACATGAGGAAGACAATTAAAGAAGCTCAAGAGCTTATAGACACTGTTGCTAGAAACCAATATTTGTATTCTAGCAATGAGTTCTCTCCAGAAGAGGAAGTCATGACAGTAGTCACTGACCCTAATCCTCAAGAACAGATAATTGAGCTTAATCAACAATTGCTCCTGATGACAGAACAGTTAGCAGAATTTAAAGAGATGCTCTATGAAACTAAAGTTGCTAACAAGAACATAGAACTGCAGTTGAATAAAGCAAAACAGCAAATATCTAAACAGATAACAGAGGAGTGTCAAGCAGTTCAACTGAGGAGTGGGAAGACACTGAATACCACTGCTCAAAAGAGCAAAAAGCCAAACAGGGAACAATTGACAGAGGATAACCAAACCACTGTTCAAAATCCCTCTGAGGAAAGTAAGAGCCCAGAGAGGAATATTATTGGCGTTCAAACGCCAGAAAGGGAAGGAAAGTTGGCGTTAAACGCCCATTCCTTGCCCAGTTCTGGCGTTCAAATGCCAGAAAAGGGAGAGAAGTTGGCGTTTAACGCCCAATCTTCACCCATTCCTGGCGTTCAAACGCCAAGGGAAGATCAGACACCTGAGAGTGCTGACAGTAATCCCTCTAAAAAGGCTTCTTCAACCACTTCTGTAAGGAATAAACCTGCAGCATCTAAGGTTGAAGAATATCAAGCCAAGATGCCTTATCCTCAGAAACTCCGCAAAGCGGAACAGGATAAGCAATTTGCCCGCTTTGCAGACTATCTAAGGACTCTTGAAATAAAGATTCCGTTTGCAGAGGCACTTGAGCAAATACCTTCTTATGCTAAGTTCATGAAGGAAATCTTAAGTCATAAGAGGGATTGGAGAGAAACTGAAAAAGTGTTTCTCACTGAAGAATGCAGTGCAGTCATTCTGAAAAGCTTACCAGAAAAGCTTCAAGATCCTGGAAGCTTTCTGATACCATGCACATTAGAAGGCGCTTGCACCAAGACAGCCCTATGTGATCTTGGAGCAAGCATCAATCTAATACCTGCATCCACTATCAGAAAGCTTGGGTTGACTGGAGAAGTCAAACCAACCAGGATATGCCTCCAACTTGCTGATGGCTCCATTAAACATCCATCAGGCATAATAGAGGATATGATTGTCAAGGTTGGGCCATTCACCTTTCCAACTGACTTTGTGGTGCTGGAAATGGAGGAGCACAAGAGTGCAACTCTCATTCTAGGAAGACCTTTCCTAGCAACTGGACGAACTCTCATTGATGTACAAAAAGGGGAAGTAACCTTGAGAGTCAATGAGGATGAGTTCAAGTTAAATGCTGTAAAAGCTATGCAGCATCCAGACACACCAAATGACTGCATGGGCGCTGACATTATTGACTCTCTGGTAGAAGAGATCAATATGGCTGAAAGCCTAGAATCAGAGCTTGAGGACATCTTCAAAGATGCTCAACCTGATCAAGAAGAACTAGAGGAAGCAAAGGAATTTTCGAAAATTCCTCAGGAGGAGGATAAACCTCCCAAACCTGAACTCAAACCACTACCACCATCCCTGAAATATGCATTTCTGGGAGTGGGTGAAACTTTTCCAGTGATTATAAGCTCTGCTTTAAATCCACAGGAAGAGGAAGCACTGATTCAAGTGCTGAGGACACACAAGACAGTTCTTGGGTGGTCCATAAGTGATCTTAAGGGCATTAGCCCAGCTAGATGCATGCACAAGATCCTGTTGGAGGATAATGCCAAACCAGTGGTCCAACCACAGAGGAGGCTAAATCCAGCCATGAAGGAGGTGGTGCAGAAAGAGGTTACTAAATTACTAGAGGCTGGGATTATTTATCCTATTTCTGATAGTCCCTGGGTGAGCCCTGTCCAAGTTGTCCCCAAAAAGGGAGGCATGACAGTGGTTCATAATGAAAAAAATGAACTGGTTCCTACAAGAACAGTCACAGGGTGGCGTATGTGTATTGACTACAGAAGGCTCAATACAGCCACTAGAAAGGATCATTTTCCTTTACCATTCATAGACCAAATGCTAGAAAGACTAGCTGGTCATGATTATTACTGCTTTTTGGATGGCTATTCAGGTTACAACCAAATTGCAGTAGATCCTCAGGACCAAGAGAAAACAGCATTTACTTGCCCTTCTGGCGTGTTTGCCTACAGAAGGATGCCTTTTGGTCTGTGTAATGCTCCTGCAACTTTTCAGAGATGCATGCTATCCATCTTCTCTGATATGGTGGAGAAATTCCTGGAAGTCTTCATGGATGACTTCTCAGTATATGGAGACTCATTCAGCTCCTGTCTTAATCACCTAGCACTTGTCCTGAAAAGGTGCCAAGAGACTAACCTGGTTTTAAACTGGGAGAAATGTCACTTTATGGTGACTGAAGGAATTGTCCTTGGGCATAAAATTTCAAGCAGGGGAATAGAGGTGGATAAGGCAAAGGTAGAGGTAATTGAAAAATTACCACCACCTGCCAATGTTAAGGCAATCAGAAGCTTTCTGGGGCATGCAGGATTCTACAGAAGGTTTATAAAGGATTTTTCAAAAATTGCAAAACCTTTAAGTAACCTGCTAGCTGCTGACACACCATTTGTGTTTGACACACAGTGTTTGCAGGCATTTGAGACCCTGAAAGCTAAGCTGGTCACAGCACCAGTTATCTTTGCACCAGATTGGACATTGCCATTTGAATTAATGTGTGATGCCAGTGATCATGCCATTGGTGCAGTGTTGGGACAGAGGCATAACAAACTTCTGCATGTCATTTATTATGCTAGCCGTGTTCTAAATGATGCACAGAAGAATTACACAACCACAGAAAAAGAATTACTTGCAGTGGTCTATGCCATTGACAAGTTTAGATCTTATCTAGTAGGATCCAAAGTGATTGTGTACACTGACCATGCTGCTCTTAAATACTTACTCACAAAGCAGGATTCAAAACCCAGGCTAATAAGATGGGTGTTGCTTCTGCAAGAGTTTGATATAGAAATAAGAGACAGAAAAGGGACAGAGAACCAAGTAGCTGATCATCTGTCCCGAATAGAACCAGTAGCTGGGGCGTCCCTCCCTTCTACTGAGATCTCTGAGACTTTCCCAGATGAGCAACTCTTTGCCATCTAGGAAGCTCCTTGGTTTGCAGATATTGCAAATTATAAAGCTGTGAGGTTCATACCCCAGGAGTACAGCAAAGTGCAAAGAAAAAAATTAATTTCAGATGCCAAGTATTACCTCTGGGATGAACCATATCTCTTTAAGAGATGTGCAGACGGAGTAATCCGCAGATGTGTACCCAGAGAAGAAGCACAAAAGATCCTATGGCATTGCCATGGATCACAGTATGGAGGGCATTTTGGAAGTGAGCGAACAGCCGCTAAAGTCCTCCAATGTGGCTTCTACTGGCCTACTCTCTATAAAGATTCTCGAGAGTTTGTGCGTAACTGTGACAGTTGCCAAAGAGCTGGTAACCTGCCTCACGGATATGCCATGCCTCAACAAGGGATATTAGAGATAGAATTGTTTGATGTATGGGGAATTGACTTCATGGGTCCATTCCCACCATCATACTCAAACACTTACATTCTGGTGGCAGTGGACTACGTATCTAAGTGGGTAGAAGCAATTGCTACACCCACTAATGATACCAAGACCGTGCTAAAATTCCTCCAGAAACACATCTTCAGCAGGTTTGGTGTTCCCAGAGTACTAATCAGTGATGGGGGCACTCATTTCTGCAATAGACAGCTATACTCTGCTATGGTTAGATATGGAATCAGCCATAAAGTGGCAACTCCGTATCATCCACAGACAAATGGGCAAGCTGAAGTCTCTAACAGAGAGCTAAAAAGAATCCTAGAACGGACTGTGATAGCCCGGAGAAAGGATTGGGCAAAGAGCTTGGATGATGCTCTGTGGGCATACAGAACAGCATTCAAGACTCCTATAGGAACCTCTCCATACCACTTGGTGTATGGGAAGGCCTGTCATCTGCCCGTGGAACTGGAACATAAAGCCTACTGGGCAACCAGATTCCTAAACATGGATGCACAGTTAGCTGGTGAAAAGAGACTGCTCCAGCTAAATGAGCTAGAGGAGTTCAGACTCAATGCCTTTGAAAATGCAAAAATTTATAAGGAAAAGGCAAAGAAATGGCATGACAAGAAGTTGTCAACCAGAGTCTTTGAGCCAGGACAAAAAGTTCTGCTCTTCAACTCTAGGCTCAAATTGTTTCCGGGAAAACTCAAATCCCGGTGGAGGGGTCCGTATGTGATTACAGGGGTTTCACCATATGGATATGTTGAGCTTCAGGATATTGATTCTGACAAAAAGTTCATTGTTAACGGACAGAGAATCAAGCATTATCTTGAAGGCAATTTTGAGCAGGAATGCTCAAAACTGAGACTTGAGTGATTCTCAGTGAAGGTCCAGCTAAAGACAGTAAAGAAGCGCTTGCTGGGAGGCAACCCAGTCATTAAGAGGTTATATGATTTGTTCTTACAGAGACAAGTATCAAAAATGAAGGAATTCACAGAGTTACAGAAGGATTCAGCTCAAAAAGCAGAGAAAATGAGCTTACTGGCGAAAAAACGCCAGTAAGGGGCATTTTGGGCGTTAAACGCCAGAATGGGTACCATTCTGGGCGTTTAACGCCAGGAATGGTGCCATTTTGGGCGTTAAACGCCAGAATGGGCACCATTCTGGGCGTTTAACGCCAGGTGTGCAGCATCCTGGGCGTTTTGGAAAAACGCCCAGTGGGCGTTAAACGCCCAAAAGGGGCATCAAATGGGCGTTAAACGCCAGAATGGGTGCCATTCTGGGCGTTTAACGCCAGAAAGGTGGGGGGACCACAATTTTATTTTCAAATCAAATTTTTTCAAACTTTCCTTTTCTTACCCATACTTTTCTACAAAATCACACTTCAACCATTCATCATTCACTTTCAAATCTTCAAAAATCAAAACCATTCTTCAAATCTATTTCAAATCAATTCCAAATATTGTTCAAAAACTCACCTTTCTCTTAAATTCTTTCCATATCTTCTCAAATCTCCTTTCAAATTTTGCTTTTCTTTTCGAAATCTCCCCTCCCCACCTTTTAAATACACGTTTGTCCCCCCCCCCCTCATTCCACCACACCATTCGAATTTCCTCTTCCTCTCTCTCTCTTCTCTCCTTTCTTTTGCTTGAGGACAAGCAAACCTCTAAGTTTGGTGTGCTTTTCCGTGATCACTAAGCCAAGATTCATCAAGATCATGGCTCCTAAGGGAAAACAAACCAATTTAAGAGGAAAGAAAGAGAATAATCCAAAGAATCTTTGGAACCAAGAGAAGTTCTTAACCAAAGAACATGAAGACCATTATCACAAGATAATGGGTCTGAGGTCAGTGATCTTGGAAGTGAAATTTGATCTGAAAGAAGATGAATATCCGGGGATCCAAGAGCAAATTCGAAACAGAGGATGGGAAGTTCTAACCAATCCTGAGATAAAGGTTGGAAGGAACATGGTTCAGGAATTCTACTCAAATCTGTGGTTAACAGATAAGCAGAGAATGACTGGAACTGCTTACCATACCTACAGAACTATGGTCAGAGGGAAAGTTATGTACTTCCATCTGGACAAAATAAGAAAAATCTTCAAACTGCCTCAACTGCAAGATGATCATGAATCCTTTAATAGGAGGATGGTGAGAGCAGATAAAGGGTTGGATCAAGTTCTAGAGGACATATGCCTCCCTGGAACTAAATGGATAACCAATTCTAAGGGTGTCCCAAACCAACTCAAGAGGGGAGACCTCAAACCAATTGCAAGAGGTTGGCTAGACTTTATTGGGCGCTCCATACTACCCACTAGCAACCGTTCTGAGGTCACCATCAAGAGAGCAATGATGATTCATTGCATTATGCTTGGAAGAGAAGTGGAGGTTCATCATGTGATTGCTTGTGAGATCTACACAATTACAAATAAGAATTCCACTGAAGCCAAATTGGCTTACCCAAGCTTGATCTCCTTGCTCTGTAAAGAGGCTGGGGTGAAGATGGGAGTAGATGAATTCATACCCATTGAACATCCAATCACCAAGAAGTCAATGGAAGGACAAATGCAAGACAACTCTATCAAAAGGAGGGCGCAGGAGTTCCTCCCTGAATTCCCTGAAATTGGCTACTGGGCCAGCCTAGAAGCATCTATCACCAAGTTGCAAGAAACTATGGAGCAACTGAAGGAAGAACAGCAGAATCAGAACTGCATGCTCTGCAAATTGCTGAAGGAACAAGAGAAGCAGGGGCGTGAACTCCAAGAGATGAAACGCCAAAAGCTCTCCTCTCAAGCTGAGGGAGCATCCACTTTTCAAAATCAAGGTTGTTGAGTCCTAACTCTGTGAAAACCTCTATCATTAGGAGCCTATTTTTGCGTTTTTCTTTTGTTTTCTATTCCTATTTTTGTTTTTTTTAGTCTCATCTTATGTCTATATTTGAGTTTTGTTCTTAATTCATAATTAATAAAATTTATGCCTTAAAGTTATGAATGTCCTATGAATCCATCACCTCTCTTAAATGAAAAATGCTTTAATCACAAAAGAACAAGAAGTACAGGATTTCGAAAATTATCCTTGAAACTAGTTGAATTAGTTTGATGTGGTGACAATATTTTTTGTTTTCTGAATGAATGCTTGAACAATGCATATATCTTTTGAATTTGTTGTTTTAAGAATGTTAAAATTGTTGGCTCTTGAAAGAATGATGGAAAAGGATAACTGTTATTGAGGATCTGAAAAATCATCAAAGTGATTCTTGAAGCAAGAAAAAGTAGTGAAAAAAAAAAGGGGGAAAGAAAAAAATAAAGTTGTGAACCAAGGCAAAAAGAGTGTGCTTAAGAACCCTGGATACCTCTAATTGGGGACTCTAGCAAAGCTGAGTCACAATCTAAAAAGGTTCACCCAATTATGTGTCTGTGGCATGTATGTATCCGGTGGTAATACTGGAAGACAGAGTGCTTTGGGCCACAGCCAAGACTCATACACTAGCTATGTTCAAGAATCATTATACTTAACTAGGAGAATCAATAACACTATCTGAGTTCTGAGTTCTTATAGATGCCAATCATTCTGAACTTCAAAGGATAGAGTGAGATGCCAAAACTGTTCGGAGGTAAAAAGCTACTAGTCCCGCTCATCTAATTAGAACTATGTTTCTTTGATATTTTGGAGTCTATAGTATATTCTCTTCTTTTTATCCTATTTTGATTTTCAGTTGCTTGGGGACAAGCAACAATTTAAGTTTGGTGTTGTGATGAGCGGATAATTTGTACCCTTTTGGCATTGTTTTTAGTATGTTTTTAGTAGTTTTAGTTGAGTTCTTAGTATATTTTTATTAGTTTTTAGTTAAAATTCACTTTTCTGAACTTTACTATGAGTTTGTGTGTTTTTCTGTGATTTCAGGTATTTTCTGGCTGAAATTGAGGGTCCTGAGCAAAAATCTGATTCAGAGACTGAAAAGGACTGCAGATGCTGTTGGATTCTGACCTCCCTGCACTAGAAGTGGATTTTCTGGAGTTACAGAAGCCCAATTGGTGCGCTCTCAACGGCGTTGGAAAGTAGACATCCTGGGCTTTCCAGCAATATATGATAGTCTATACTTTGCCCAAGATTTGATGGCCCAAACCGGCGTAGCAAATCAGCCTCAGAAATTCCAGCGTTTAACGCTGGAACTGGCATAAAACTTGGAGTTAAACGCCCAAACTGGCATAAAAGCTGGCGTTTAACTCCAGAAAAGGTCTCTACACATGAAAGCTTCAATGCTCAGCCCAAGCACACACCAAGTGGGCCCAGAAGTGGATTTTTTTGTCATTTACTCATTTCTGTAAACCTTAGGATTACTAGTTCACTATTAGAGGATCTTTTGACATTGTATCTGTACCTCATGACACTTTACACGTTTCTTTGTGTACTTTCCACGGTATGAGTCTCTAAACCCCATGGTTGGGGGTGAGGAGCTCTGCTGTGTCTTGATGGATTAATGCAATTACTACTGTTTCTTATTCAATCATGCTTGCTTCCGTTCTAAGATATCACTTGTTCTTAACTCGGATGAATGTGATGATCCGTGACACTCATCATATTCTCAACTATGAACGTGTGCCTGACAACCACCTCCGTTCTACCTTAGATTGAGTAGATATCTCTTGGATTCCTTAATCAGAATCTTCGTGGTATAAGCTAGAACTGATGGCGGCATTCAAGAGAATCCGGAAGGTCTAAACCTTGTCTGTGGTATTCTGAGTAGGATTCAATGATTGAATGACTGTGACGTGCTTCAAACTCCTAGCAGGCAGGGCGTTAGTGACAGACGCAAAAGAATCACTGGATTCTATTCCGGCCTGACCGAGAACTGACAGCTGATTAGCCTATGCTGTGACAGAGCATAGGAATGTTTTCACTGAGAGGATGGGAGGTAGCCACTGACAACGGTGAAACCCTACATACAGCTTGCCATGGAAGGAGCCTTGCGTGTTTGATGAAGAAGACAGTAGGAAAGCAGAGATTCAGAAGATGGAGCATCTCCAAAACCCCAACCTATTCTCCATTACTGCATAACAAGTACTTATTTCATGTTCTGTTGCTTTTCACAATCAATCCTGATAATTTCTGATATCCTGACTAAGATTTACAAGATAACCATAGCTTGCTTCAAGCCGACAATCTCCGTGGGATCGACCCTTGCTCACGCAAGGTATTACTTGGACGACCCAGTGCACTTGCTGGTTAGTTGTGCGGAGTTGCAAAAGTGTGATTGCAATTTCGTGCACCAGGGCGCGTGCGCGCACCTGGCGCGTCCGCGCGAATAGAGCAACGTGAAGCCGAGGCCAAGAGCCAAGCCACGAGCCGGCTTGAGTAGCGGCTAAGCCAGGAGCTTCATGGACGCACACGCGTACATCACGCCTCCGCGCACATTACAAGACGCCTCGATGGCGCGTGCGCGTGCCTTGCGCGTGCGCGCCGATTTGCGAATAAGATTTTTTAAGAAGTCATGTGACTTAGGCGTGGAGGTAGTTAAGAATCCCACTTTTGGGGAAATGCCTTAGCGGGAAAAGCTTAAGAAGACCAAAGGAGCAAGGGTTAAGGAGACTTAGTTCATTTTTCTAGAATTAGATATTTTTAGAGGGGAGTTAGTACACTTTTGGGAGAAGAAAAGGGAGATTCCAAGCTTTTCACTAGGGTTCATCTTCATCCAATTTCTGAATTTACAATCACTTTTTGGTGAGATCCATTACAATTCTCACTCCACCTTGTTCATGTCATAGATTTTCTTCTCCAATTTCAAGTAGTAGTTGTAATTGATCAATTCTCATAGATCTAGAATTCAACTTTATAATTTTGGATTTCATCAATACTTTGAGAATTTGATTTACATTGTTACTCTTTGAGACTTGTTGTTAGATCCTTGTGTTGCAATACTTTCAATTCTACTTTTCTTCTCATTTTACTATGAATTTCTTTCTTGCTTGTCACATGTTTGATGAAATGTCAACACTAGTTATGGAGTAGAAATTTCTCACTTGGCATAGGGTTTGGTCATTGGAAGAAGTTGAATAGTTGTATCAATGGTTGATTTGGAATTAGGGATTGCTAGTTGGCTTGGAGTGCACTAAAGCTAGATTCCCATGAGGTGAAGCTAGGACTTGTGACTCAAGTTGATTGTTTTCATTTGATCTTCCTCTATACTTAGGGGATAACTAAATGAAGCAAGGCCTAATTGTTGTCAACATTGAATGGACTGTAAGGATAGAATTTCCAATGCCAACCCTAAGCCAAGTCTTTTGATAATTGATTGTTTGTTTCTCATTACTTTGCTAAAACCTTCAAAGAATTCCAACAAGGCTTACCAAATCAATAAGATGCACACTTTGGCAATTCCAAGGGAGAACGACTCGGGAGACTAGTACTCTCGGATATAGATTGTAGATTTGTTTGATGATGGATTTTGCGTCGGTTTAGACTATACTACGATTGATCACTTGATAATTTCTGACGAATGAATTTTTGCCGGTGTAGAAATTATCAAGTGATCAATCGTAGTATAGTCTAAACCGACGCAAAATCCATCATCAAACAAATCTACAATCTATATCCGAGAGTACTAGTCTCCCGAGTCGTTCTCCCTTGGAATTGCCAAAGTGTGCATCTTATTGATTTGGTAAGCCTTGTTGGAATTCTTTGAAGGTTTTAGCAAAGTAATGAGAAACAAACAATAAATTATCAAAAGACTTGGCTTAGGGTTGGCATTGGAAATTCTATCCTTACAGTCCATTCAATGTTGACAATAATTAGGCCTTGCTTCATTTAGTTATCCCCTAAGTATAGAGGAAGATCAAATGAAAACAATCAACTTGAGTCACAAGTCCTAGCTTCACCTCATGGGAATCTAGCTTTAGTGCACTCCAAGCCAACTAGCAATCCCTAATTCCAAATCAACCATTGATACAACTATTCAACTTCTTCCAATGACCAAACCCTATGCCAAGTGAGAAATTTCTACTCCATAACTAGTGTTGACATTTCATCAAACATGTGACAAGCAAGAAAGAAATTCATAGTAAAATGAGAAGAAAAGTAGAATTGAAAGTATTGCAACACAAGGATCTAACAACAAGTCTCAAAGAGTAACAATGTAAATCAAATTCTCAAAGTATTGATGAAATCCAAAATTACAAAGTTGAATTCTAGATCTATGAGAATTGATCAATTACAACTACTACTTGAAATTGGAGAAGAAAATCTATGACATGAACAAGGTGGAGTGAGAATTGTAATGGATCTCACCAAAAAGTGATTGTAAATTCAGAAATTGGATGAAGATGAACCCTAGTGAAAAGCTTGGAATCTCCCTTTTCTTCTCCCAAAAGTGTACTAACTCCCCTCCAAAAATATCTAATTCTAGAAAAATGAACTAAGTTTCCTTAACCCTTGCTCCTTTGGTCTTCTTAAGCTTTTCCTGCCAAGGCATTTCCCCAAAAGTGGGATTCTTAACTACCTCCACGCCTAAGTCACGTGACTTTTTAAAAAATCATATTCGCAAATCGGCGCGCACGCGCAAGGCACGCGCACGCGCCATCGAGACGTCTTGTAATGTGCGCAGAGGCGTGATGTACGCGTGCGCGTCCATGAAGCTCCTGGCTTAGCCGCTACTCAAGCCGGCTCGTGGCTTGGCTCTTGGCCTCGGCTTCACGTTGCTCTATCCGCGCGGATGCGCCAGGTGCGCGCACGCGCCCATGCGGAGATTTCCAAAACTCAATTCTCATGCTTCCTTCCTTTGCACCCGTCTTCCTTCTCTCCTCCGGTCCCTTCCTACTCTATATCCTGAAACCACTTAACACACAAGTCACGACATCGAATGGCATCAAGAGAAGATTAGAAATGTATCTATTTTAGTGCAAAATAAGCATGTTTTCATTCATGGGGCAAAACTAGAAAAGGAATGCAAAATCTTGTATTTTCATATAGAAAGTGTGTGGAATCATTGATAAAACCCCTGAAATTAGCACAGGATAAACCCTCAAAATGGGGGTTTGTCAATGCTACCTAAAATAAACAAAATTACAAAAGACTCAAAGTAGCATCCATATTGGCTAAAAGATAATTAATTCTTTATTAAACTCAACAAATCAGATGCAAATTCACTAGGAAAAGATAGGAAAGATGCTCACGCATCAGCTACCGCCCGACTTCCTACTGCGAGGTATAATATAAGTGTTTCTGCTTCCCGTGGTCGGGTAAGAATGGGTGGTTGTCCCAGGAATCTTTTGAAATCCTAGAAGGCTTGCTCGCACTCTGATGTCGATTTGAACTTCTTTCTCTTCCTTAGTGTGGCGTAGAAGGGGAGAGATCTTATGGCTGATTCGGCTAGAAATCTGGACAAGGCTGCCAGTCGCCCATTGAGCTGTTGTACTTCTTTGACACAGGTCGGGCTTTTCATTTCGAGTATGGCCTGGCACTTTTCTGGGTTTGCTTCGATTCCTCTTTGTGTGAGCATGAAACCCAAGAATTTGCCAGCTTCTACTCCAAAGGTGCATTTTGCAAGGTTAAGTCGCATGCCATGCTTCCTTATGGTATAAAATACTTGGGAGAGGTTGGACATTAATGACTCCTCGCTTTGTGTTTTTACTAACATGTCATCCACATATACCTCCATGAGTTTCCCGATATGATATGCAAAGACCTTTTTCATTAATCTTTGATAAGTGGCTCCTGCATTTTTGAGTCCGAATTGCATGACGACGTAACAGTAGTTTGCTTTTGTAGGGTTAAGAATGAGGTTTTTTCTTAATCAGGTGGTTACATCGGAATTTAATTGTATCCTGAGTAAACGTCCATAAACAAGAGGTATTTGTATCCGGAGGAGGCGTCCACCAGAGCGTCAATACTTGGGAGTGGATAGGGATCTTTTAGGAAAGCTTTGTTGAGATCGGTGTAGTTGGTGCACATCCGCCACTTCCCATTTGATTCTTTCACTAAGACAATATTGGCTAGCCACAGTGGATATTTGACTTCTCTAATGAATCCTACCTCCAGTAGAGCTTATACCTATTCTTCCACAGCTTGGGATCTTTCAGGTTCGAGTTTTCGACTCTTCTGTTGTACTGGCTGAGATCCTGGGTTTACTGCCAACTTGTGGCACATTAGTTTGGGGTCTATGCCCGGCATGTCTGCAGCCTTCCATGCAAAGAGGTCGACATTATCTTTTAAGAACTGTATGAGAGACTCCTTTACATCTCCTCTGAGGATTGCACCAATATTGGTTGTTTTATCTGGGACATCTCTGATCTGGACTTTTTCTATATCGCCCTCGGGTTGTGGATGAAGTTCTTCCTGACCTCGAGTTCCCTCGAGTTTGATGGTGTGGATTTCTTCTCCTTTGCCTATGAGGTTCAGACTTTCGTTGTAACAGTGGCGCACTGTCCTCTGGTCTCTTTTATCGTAGTGATCCCTTCTGTAGTTGGGAACTTCATGCATAGATGTGGAGTCGAGACAATTAAAGCGAGCTGATTTAGGGTTGTCCGACCTATTAGGGCATTGTAAGCTGAACTCATGTCGACCACTATGTAGTCTATGTTGAGTGTCCTTGAATGGTTTCCTTTTCCAAAGGTTGTGTGTAGTGAGATGTATCCAAGTGGTTGGATTGGAGTGTCTCCTAGTCCAAATAAGTTGTTCGGATATGCTTTGAGTTCTTTTTCCTCTAGGCCGAGTTTGTCGAAGGCAGTTTTAAACAGGATATCAGCCGAGCTTCCTTGGTCCACCAATGTGCAATGGAGATTAGCGTTGGCAAATACGATAGTGATGACCATGGGATCGTCGTGTCCCGAGATGATACCTGCCGCATCCTCTTTAGTGAAAGTAATAGTGGGGAGGTCGGGTGCTTGATGCCAAGGCATCTAGGCCAGTTTCACTGGCCTTTTCTTTACTATTTTAGGGTAGTTTCATGCATTTTCTTAGTGAATAAGGCAAGTTTTGGATGAAAATACACTTACACCTTGATTCAAGCAACTATTGTGAATTTCATATGATTTCATGAAAATTTTGCTAGAATTGCATGATAAATTGATGATGCATAATCTCATGACTTTGGCTAGAGCTTTGATGTACTTTATTTGCTTGATTTCAGGGCAAAGAAAGCAAGGAAGAACTACGTTAGTACTCACGTTAATCTAGTTAACGTGAACACTAACATGGAATGGCAAATAGCTTACAACGTTAATGAGAAAAGTGATCACCAATAACGCCTGCGAAGCCATCAATAGCTCACGTTATTTGCCACGTTAACTAAGTTAACGTGGTAGTTAACGTGGAGACAAAAGAGAACTCCAACGTTAGTGGAAAACGTGAACACCACTAACGTTCTACTCCAACGGTAGTGGTAAACGTGAACACCACTAACGTTCCAAGACTTGGCAATGAGCTACGTTAAGAGTCACGTTAACTAAGTTAACGTGAACTTTAACGTAGAAGAGAAGAACAACGCCAACGTTAGTGACACTCACCTTTGTCACTAACGTTGGATCAACTAGCATTGCCTACGTTAATGGTCACGTTAAGACCACTAACGTGAGAGTTAACGTGGAGTTGAGGATTGATGAGCCAACGTTAGTGACACTCACTTTTGTCACTAACGTTGGAAGATGGCATTACTACCACGTTAAGAGCAACGTTAACTTAGTTAACATGAGCTCTAACGTGAAGAAAAGAGGCACTTGCAGCGTTAGTGACAAAGGTAAGTGTCACTAACGCTCTCGAAGGTGAAGCATACCCACGTTAAGGGCCACATTAGTTACACTAACGTGAACTCTAACGTAGGGACAAAAGGCACATAGCAACGTTATTGGGAAAGGTGAGTCCCAATAACGCTTGCGAAAGGGGCATAAGCCAACGTTATTGGGAAAAGTGAGTCCCAATAACGTTAACAAAGATGTAGAAGGCAACGTTAGTGGTCACGTTAGTGCCACTAACGTTGAAGTTAACGTGAGGTATTTGAGGGTGGAACATTAGTGGAAAAAGTGATTGCCACTAACGTTCTCGAACCCACAATGTCACTTAACGTTAATCTCACTAACGCCCATGCCTAATTCATACTTCTCTGCAAGTTGGGCCCACTAAAGATTAGAACTGCTTCAACTCAAGATCTAGAGCCCACATCCAAGACTTGAAGAACTCACTAGAAGATCAAGAGGAGTAGTATATATAGGAGTAGTTTTGAACTATAGAGAAGCTGGGCACTTTGGAGAACTACCTCTGTATATTTACTTTTCTGTACTTTTAGTATGGATGCTTCTTTTCTGCCATTTTTGATTTCTAGAGCTATGAACAACTAAACCCCTTTCATTGGGTTAGGGAGCTCTGTTGTAATTTGATGGATCAATTATAGTTTTCATTCTTCTTCTTCTTTCTTTTCTCTTGATCTTACTAGAAAGCTTTCGATCTTCATCTAATTGGATTGTTATCTTGGGAAAGAAACTCTCCATAATTGGATCTCCTCTGAGCCATGGAAAAGGGATGAGGAGATCATGCTAGAAATGCTTTCTCATGTTGGACCAAATTGGGGTTTGGGCGGATATAGTGACATGTAATCCTCCCAACACTTTGATTTGGAAATACATGTGGTATAATCAGTGACCACACTTCATCTCTTCCCATGAGCAATTAAATCAAGGAATTGGGCAATTGTTCAAGCTTAGATAGATTGGATTGCGAAGGAATTGGGATCCAATCATTTAAGATTGCCAAGGAGATCAATGAATTCATTGATTGAGGAAGAGATGAGAATGAACTTGATCTGGAGAATGCAACATCTCCTGAACCCAATGATTTCCCCATTTCTGATCTTACCCATTCTCTTTACTTTCTATCATTTATTTTCATGCTCATTGCCCCAAATCCCCATTTAAGATTCTGCACTTTATTTTCTGTTATTTACTTTCCTTCCATTTAATTTTTCTGCAATTCTCAACTACATCCTGCTTTGCTCAACTAGCATAAGCTTCCAATTAAAATTGCTTGACCAATCAATCTTTGTGGGATTCGACCTCACTCTATTGTGAGTTTTTACTTGACGACAATTCGGTATAGTTGCCGAAGGGAAATTTGTTGAGAGACAAGTTTTCATGCATCAAGTTTATGGCGCCATTGCCGAGGATTGATTTTGAATCATCAATGATTAAGTTGGAAGATCACTAGATTGAGCATTTTTCTTTTTTTTATTTGTTATTTGATTTGGTCAATTACCTTCAGTTTGTTTAGTTTCTTCCTCATCCCCTTCACCCTCTTTATTTTTCTTTCTTTTTCTTTGTTAATTACAATTATGCTCACTAACCCACTAACTGTTTGATAATTTGCATCACTCACACTAACAATTACTCTAACAAGAATAATCTCTTTATTTTATCTCTTGCTGTGAGTTTTGTTAGTTGTATGACAGGGAGAAGAGAGGGAGCTTCAAATTCCTTTGATTCAGAACCTGAAAGGACCCTCTGGAGACTAAGGAGGGAAGCAAGAGGGAAAGGAATTATTGGTGCTGAGGAAGAGGAAGAGTACTTTGAACCCAACATGGAAGAAAATTTGGAAAACAATCATGAAGAAGAAGCTCACAACCATGCTAGAGAAGGCCATGCAAACCGTGCTGGGCAAGAAAGGAGAGTTCTAGGCTCCTACATTAATCCTAATCTAGGAAACTGTGGAAGTAGCATCCAAAAGCCCACCATACATGCCAACAACTTTGAATTAAAATCCTAGCTCATCACCCTTGTTCAGAACAATTGTTCATTTGGAGGAAGTGCTCAAGAAGACCCCAATCAACACCTAACCACCTTCTTGAGAATTTGTGACACTGTGAAGTCTAATGGAGTCTACCCGGATGTCTATAGGCTGCTCTTGTTCCCTTTTTCACTCAGGGACAAGGCATCCAAATGGCTTGAATCCTTCCTAAAGGAGAGCTTAACAAATTGGGAAGATGTAGTGAACAAATTTTTGGCAAGATTCTACCCTCCTCAAAGAATCAACAGGCTGAGAGTTGAGGTGCAGACTTTTAGGCAGCAAGATGGTGAGACTCTCTATGAAGCATGGGAGAGATTCAAGGACTTAACAAGAAGATGCCCACCAGAAATGTTCAATGAATGGGTTCAACTTCACATTTTCTATGAAGGTCTTTCCTATGAGTCAAAGAAGGCCGTAGATCATTCATCAGGAGGCTCTCTAAACAAGAAGAAAACCATTGAAGAAGCCATAGATGTCATTGAAACAGTTGCTAAAAACGACTACTTCTATGCCTCCGAAAGAAGTAACACTAGAGAAGTAATGGAGCTGAACCACATGGATGTATTGCTAGCTCAAAATAAGATGATCACCAAGCAGCTAGCAGATCTTACTAAGAAGGTGGAGGAAAACCAAGTTGCAGCAGCCATCACTTCATCACCAGCTCAAGAAGGAGTGAATATAGGAGAAGAAGGTGACTGGGAGCAAGCCACCTATGTTGGAAACTCACCTAGATAAATCCATGATCCATACTCCAAAACTTACAACTCTGGATAGAGAAATCACCCCAACTTTAGGTGGGGAAATCAACAAGACCAAGGTCAAGATCAGAGATGCCACAACCTCAATTCCAACAACAATGCAACTCACCAACACACCTCACAAAGATCCTATCAACACCCACCTAACCAACCTTCTCAACCACCTAATCTCAACCCACCATCTCTAACAGATGATAGACTCTCAATGATTGAGGCTCTACTTGAAAACTTATGCAGAGAAGTCCAAGAAAATAAGGTGTTTAAAGAAGAAGTGCGAGCCAATATAAAAAACCAAGGAGAAAACATCAAGAGATTGGAGTCCCAAGTAGGGTATCTATCTCAACAAATTCCCAAACCCACTGATGGATTTCCCAGTGACATAGAGAAGAATCCAAGGGGAGAAACAAAGAAAGTAAGGTGGGAGGAATGTAAGATGATAACCACAAATGATGAGAGGAGTATGAATGGAGTAGAACACCTCCATGATAATCAAAAGGAAAACCAGGAAGAAATAAGCCATACACTTCAACCCAACTCAAGGAAGAGCTGAAGAAGAAGGAGGTATTGAACCCATATGCACTTTTTCCCCAAAGGCTTAAAGGTGGTGTAGCAGGGAGAATGTATTCAAGGTTCCTCGATATGTTTGCATCTCTTGATGTAAATATACCATTCATTAAGGCCCTCCAGCAAATGCCTTTCTACATCAAGTATATAAAGGAGCTACTAGCCAGAAAAAGTCCGTTGAAGGGTGGACAAACAATAAAGATGAACATGGATTGTAGTTCTCTCATTCAACCAGGGCCACCCACAAAGAAGAATGATCCAGGGAGTTTTCACATTCCCTATGCCATAGGAGAAACAAAGATTGACAAAGGGCTTTGTGACTTGGGAGCAAGCATCAACTTAATGTCCATTTCCCTCATGAAGAAGCTCCAAATTAATGAACTAACTCCTATTGATGTAATTATCAGATTGGCTGACAAAACTTAAAAACAGGCAATAGGAGTAGTTGAAAATGTGCTGGTGAAGGTTGGGATCTACTATCTTCCCACAGACTTTGTTGTCCTGGAAATGGATGAGAATCCTATTTACCTCATCATTCTGGGAAGGTCATTCCTAGCCACAGCTAGAGCACTCATTGATGTAGAGCGAGGAGAGTTAGTGCTGAGAATACATGACGAACAGCTCACTTTCAATGTTTTCAACCTATCACAAGAAGCAGATCATGATGACAATGAGCTGATGGAGGAGCCAAATAAAGAAGCACAAACACCACACACAAGGACTCCTATGGTCAACAATTAATATAATTAGAAGGAGAAACAGCCAAATGTAATCCAAAAGGAACCAGACCCACAAAAATCACATGAAATAGACAACAAAACCCTTCTCAAAAAGGAAATCACAAAGAACAAGCTGGTATCCACGGACACAAGAAAAAAGGTCCCAAGGGGATAGAAAAATAAGAAAATTCCTACAGAAGATTTCTGTCTCTACATACTTTCCATCTATACCACCTCAATTCCCCACCATTCCATCTCAAATGCCTCCAATGTACACCATCAACAAAATCCTGTCCTTAGAGCATATGGAGCTTATCAACAAAGCCAATGGACATAGGTTCACTGCAAGAGGAGAAGACTTCAAGCATTATCAGCCACCTTGACAAGGATCAACCGTCAAGCTAATGACATTAAAGAAGCGCTTCATAGGAGGCAACCCATGATTCTTATCCCCTCTTTTAATTTCTTTAGTGTTGGTTAATAAAGTAAGATCATGAATTTCAAAACAACTTTGACAAACATTTAACAGAACTCTTATATGCAACATATAGTGAACAACAAGTTTGGTGTTCAAGGCACATCAAGATGGCATGAACACAACTTATGTCATTTTGGGCTAAGAGTCTTGATTAAACCCTTAAATACAACATGATTACAAACTAAGTTTGGTGTCACCAATGTGTATATATGAGCATCAAAGAAGTCAGTTGTTGTGTCTTCATGAGGATATAAAAAAATATTATATATATATATATATATATATATATATATATATATATATATATATATATATATATATATATATTACGGTAGCTAGTTCTTATTTTAAATCTTCCTACCAAAAATTCAAATAATTTTTTGTATTCTTTTTGTCTTGTATAGGAAATGAAAAAATGGGGTTAGAGTAGATTGATGGAACAACCAATGGAAGAAGGTTCGGCCACTTCAATTAGGGGAGTTATATACTTGTCTTCAAGGAGAACCCCTTGGAAAATGTTGCCATGCAAGGATGAGAAAGGGCCATCTTGGAAACCGATGCAATCAATTCATAAATATGATGATCCTTGTGCTCACCTTGTGCCAAACCCCAACCGTCCACCATTGAATTTGCCTAACAATCTACACCCTTCAATTCTCACCACCAGCCTATATAAGGAACCTTCACCACTCTAACCCTTCTCAACTATTCATCCAACTCACCTCTCTTCCTTCTCTCAAAACACATTGCTTTAAGACACATCTTGCCTCAAACCAACCGAACTCCATCTTCAAACTCATATCCTTCACCACCTTCGCAAACCAATTTTCACTTATGGCATCATCAAGCTCCAAGAGGCAAAAGAGGAAGGAACCAGTGGAGAGCATCCCTTTCGATGGAGGGAGATTCAAAACGGCCTTCCATAAGCTCGAGTTCAAACGAATAAAGGACAAAAAGATACTGCCCGAGTTAACATTCCAGTTCAACGAAGATGAATGTCCACAAATTCGAGAGAAGATCGAGCAAAGGGGTTGGCAAAAGCTCACCAATCCGGAAACAAGGATTAATGCAACCCTCATCAAGGAATTCTATGCAAATGTGGTAAGAGAAGACAAGACCAGGGCCCCCACCTTCAAGAGCTACGTAAGAGGAACAGAGGTGGATTTCAGCCCCAATGACATAACAAGGCCTCTCCAGCTGAAATCACCACGATTTGTTGAGCTCGGTTACCAAGAAAGAATAAATAATGGCCCCGACAATGATGAACTGGAAGAAATTGTAGGTGACATATGTATTGTGGGATCTGACTGGGAAATGTATTCGGATAAGAGGCCCCGGTTCATTAGGAGAGGAGACCTCATCTCGGAAGCCAAGGGATGGTTTGAGCTTGTGAGACGATCTATCCTCCCAGCTGCAAACAACCCTGAGGTCAACATCGCTAGAGCTACTATGGTACATTACTTAATAAAGGGTGGAGGCATCAATGTGCATGAAATCATAGCTGAAGGAATTCAAGAGTCAACAGAGAAGAGTGATTCAGGTGCTAGACTTTGGTACCCCAACACCATCTTTAGATTATGCATGAAAGCCAAGGTAGTCTTCGAAGACAATAATCCAATTTGGGTAAGTCTCGGGAGGTCACTTACACTTCAACGCATAACTCATGTGACACCAGCTCAACAGCAGAAAAGACCCCATCTAAGGAAGAGGACATCAGGAGAAGAACCGGAAGAAGAACCTTTCCAAGAAGAACCCCAACCAACAGAATATCATCAAGAAGGGTACTATGACCCAACCAACATAAATTTGGGTCACATTCGAGGAGCCATTGACGATTTATCAAGAATATACATGGAAGGACAAGAACAACAGTTGCATTTTCAATCTCAGAGAATGGATTGTCAAGAGGAAATGCTATTAAATTGGATGAATCAACAAAGGAAATGGCAGGAACAGCTAATGGAGCAGCAACAAGAGCACTACTCTCAGCTCACTCAAGCCATTAGTCAAGTGTCTGAAAGGCAAGAAAGCCAAGACAAACTCCTCCAAGAACTCAACCAACGTCAGAAAGTTCAGATGAAAGCCTTCAACGAATTCAGTGTGCTAAACGAAGGAAGGCAGCTGCTTCGAGAAGAATTTAGCATAAACACTCAGGCTAAGTTAAACTATATGACTGGGCATATGCATAACTTGCACCCTGCCATCCCAATTTATGAGGCAGTTCGCAAGGACTTAACAGAGCAAGAGGAGGTGAAGGTGAAACAACAGAAGGACACACTGAAAAAGAAAATGGAAGACGCTGGCTTCTGGAAGAAATTGATTGGGAAGAGCAAAGGAGCAGGGGAGTTAAGTAGTCAAGAGAAAGACAAGGAAGCAAAAGAGCATGATCAACCTCATGAGTAAAAGGTGGTGGAGTTCTTTCTTGTTCTCTACCTTTTCAAGCTTTAAATAAGGAAAATCATGTATGAAATAGAACATGCTTCCATAGTAGTTTAGGATTTTCAATTCTGCATTTAAGTTTCTATGATTACTAGTCTAGTGTCCCTGGTTTTCAACTTCACCTTTCTTACTTGTATGCTTGTCCTTTAAGTTAATCAAAAAGAAAATGTTATGAAAGGAATAATAGTGAAGTTATTTTGAGAAGTAGGTTCTGAATGTTTGTGGTAGGATTATTAGTAAGCTAAGTTGGTTCACCAAACAAGGAAAGAAAGCAACTATCTATCCTAAGTCCTATGTTTGAAACACATCCTTTGAGACTAACTAAACAATAAGATCCCAATAAGAAAAGAGAAAGAGCAATAAAAGTAAAAAAGAAAGAAACACAATAAGAAACAATGCTATGCACCAAGGGTTTCAAAATTGAGACATGTGTCTGTGGTGTTTATGTGCAAGGGATATACTTGGATGAATAAGCTCTTAGGGGTGCCTTATCACTTGGTAACTTGGATTAACTAATCTGGGATTATCAACTGAAAGTCCACTATCAAGAGTAACCTTTGCTACAGAGCACTTAGTAACCCAAAGAGGTACTGGATACCAAGGTCTCAAGAAAGAAAAATAACAAACCATGTGCCTGTGGTGTGTATGTATGAGGGAAAGAGACTTGAGGGAGTAAGTCCTTAGGGGTGTCTTAACACCTAGCACCTTGAACCAACTGGTTCGAGAGTGTTGGCTGAAAGCTTAGCATAAAGAGTCGCCTTCTTACAGAGCACTTAGCCAAAAGAAGAAGGTAATAACTTTGAAAAAGAAGGAAGGATCAACAAAAAAAAGGAGTCTCAAAGGATGCAATCAAGAAAGTGACCAAGGAATTGATAAAGGCTTGAAACCTAAAGGGAAAGAACCTAAGTTGCAATGCATGAAACCCCATAAACCAGGAATTCTACTTCTATTTTATCTTGTTGTTCTTTCATTTCATTCTTCCTATGTTTCAGTACTTGCTTAGGGACAAGCAAGCTTTAAGTTTAGTGTTGTGATGCCAGGGCATCTAGGCCAGTTTCACTGACCTTTTCTTTACTGTTTTAGGGTAGATTCATGCATTTTCTTAGTGAATAAGGCAAGTTTTGGATGAAAATACACTTCCACCTTGATTCAAGCAACTATTGTGAATTTCATATGATTTCATGAGGATTTTGCTAGATTTACATGATAAATTGATGATGCATAATCTCATGACTTTGGCTAGAGCTTTGATGTACTTTATTTGCTTGATTTCAGGGCAAAGGAAGCAAGGAAGAACCACGTTAGTACTCACGTTAATCTAGTTAACGTGAACACTAACGTGTAATGGCAAATAGCTTGCAACGTTATTGAGAAAAGTGATCACCAATAACGCCTTCGAAGCCATCAATAGTTCATGTTACTTGTCACGTTAACTAAGTTAATGTGGTAGTTAACGTGGAGACAAAAGAGAACTCCAACGTTAGTGGGAAATGTGAACACCACTAACGTTCTACTCCAACGTTAGTAGTAAACGTGAACACCACTAACGTTCCAAGACTTGGCAATGAGCTACGTTAAGAGTCACGTTAACTAAGCTAACGTGAACTCTAACGTAGAAGAGAAGAACAACGCCAACGTTAGTGACACTCACCTTTGTCACTAACGTTGGATCAACTAGCATTGCCTACGTTAGTGGTCACGTTAAGACCACTAACGTGAGAGTTAACGTGGAGTTGAGGATTGATTAGCCAACGTTAGTGACACTTACTTTTGTCACTAACGTTGGAAGATGGCATTACTACCACGTTAAGAGCCACGTTAACTTAGTTAACGTGAGCTCTAACGTGAAGAATAGAGGCACTTTCAGCGTTAGTGACAAAGGTAAGTGTAACTAACGCTCTCGAAGGTGAAGCGTACCCACGTTAAGAGCCACGTTAGTTACACTAACGTGAACTCTAACATAGGGACAAAAGGCACATAGCAACGTTATTGGGAAAGGTGTGTCCCAATAATGCTTGCGAAAGGGGCATAAGCCAACGTTATTGGAAAAAGTGAGTCCTAATAACGTTAGCAAAGATGTAGAAGGCAACGTTAGTGCCACTAATGTTGAAGTTAACGTGAGGTATTTGAGGGTGGAACGTTAGTGGAAAAAGTGATTGCCACTAACGTTCTCGAACCCACAATGTCACTTAACGTTAATCTCACTAACGCCCATGCCTAATTCATACTTCTCTGCAAGTTGGGCCCACCAAAGATTAGAACTGCTTCAACTCAAGATCTAGAGCCCATGATGAGCGGATAATTTATACGCTTTTTGGCATTGTTTTTAGGTAGTTTTTAGTAAGTTCAAGCTACTTTTAGGGATGTTTTCATTAGTTTTTATGTTAAATTTACATTTCTGGACTTTACTATGAGTTTGTGTGTTTTTCTGTGATTTCAGGTAATTTCTGGCTGAAATTGAGGGACTTGAGCAAAACTCTGAAAAAGGCTGACAAAAAGGACTGCTGATGCTGTTGGAATCTGACCTCCCTGCACTCAAAATGAATTTTCTGGAGCTACAGAACTCCAAATGGCGCGCTCTCAACGGCGTTGGAAAGTAGACATCCAGAGCTTTCCAGAAATATATAATAGTCCATAATTTATTCGGAATTTGACGATGTAACTTGGCGTTGAACGCCAAGTACATGCTGCTGTCTGGAGTTAAACGCCAGAAAAACGTCATGATCCGGAGTTGAACGCCCAAAACACGTCATAACTCGGAGTTCAACTCCAAGAGAAGCCTCAGCTCGTGGATTGATCAAGCTCAGCCCAAGCATACACCAAGTAGGCCCCAGAAGTGGATTTATGCATCAATTACTTACTCATGTAAACCCTAGGAGCTAGTTTATTATAAATAGGATGATTTACTAATGTATTAGACATCTTTGGTCTCAGTTTTGTTTTATTCTTCATCCTAAGAGGCTATTGATCACGTTTTGGGGGCTGGCCACTCGGCCATGCCTGAACCTTTCACTTATGTATTTTCAACGGTGGAGTTTCTGCACACCATAGATTAAGGGTGTGGAGCTCTGCTGTACCTCAAGTTTCAATACAATTATTATTACTTTCTATTCAATTCTCTTTTATTCTTATTCCAAGATATACGTTGCACAACACTTTGATGAATGTGATGATCCGTGACACTCATCATCATTCTCACCTATGAACGCGCGTGACTGACAACCACTTCCGTTCTACTCTAGGCCGGGCGCATATCTCTTAGATTCTCCAACAGAATCTTCGTGGTATAAGCTAGATAGATGGCGGCATTCATGAGGATCTAGAAAATCTAAACCTTGTCTATGGTATTCCGAGTAGGATTCTGGGATTGAATGACTGTGACGAGCTTCAAACTCCTGAAGGCTGGGCGTGATGACAAACGCAAAAGAATCAAGGGATTCTATTCCAACCTGATTGAGAACCGACAGATGATTAGCCGTGCTGTGACAGAGCATAGGAACGTTTTCACTGAGAGGATGGGATGTAGCCATTGACAACGGTGATGCCCTACATACAGCTTGCCATGGAAAGGAGTAAGAAGGATTGGATGAATGTAATAAGAAAGTAGAGATTCAAGAGGAGCACAACATCTCCATACGCCTATCTGAAATTTCCACTATTGATTTACATAAGTATCTCTATCCATTTTATTTTCTGTTTATTTTTATTAATCATATTTGATGTTCTAAATTCCATAATTTTATCCCCCTGACTGGGATTTACAAGATGACCACAGCTTGCTTCATACCAACAATCTCTGTGGGATCGACCCTTACTCACGTAAGGTATTACTTGGACGACCCAGTGCACTTGCTGGTTAGTTGTGCGGAGTTGTGAATTGAATTTTAGACACCGTGATATTGAGCACCAAGTTTTTGGAGCCATTACCGGGGATTGTTTCGAGTTAGAAAAGAATGAATCACAATTTCGTGCACCAAGTTTTTGGCGCCGTTGCCGGGGGATTGTTCGAGTATGGACAACTGACGGTTCATCTTGTTGCTCAGATTAGGTAATTTTCTTTTCAAAAAGTTTTCTAAAATCTTTCAAAAATATTTTTTTATTATTTTCGTTTTTTTAATATAATTTTCGAAAAAAATAATAAAAATACTAAAAAATCATAAAATCATAAAAAACCAAAAATATTTTGTGTTTCTTGTTTGAGTCTTGAGTCAATTTTTAAGTTTGGTGTCAATTGCATGCTTTAAAAATTTTTTTCTTGCATTTTTTTTGAAAATTCATGCATTCATGGTGTTTTTCATGATCTTCAAATTGTTCTTGACAAGTCTTCTTGTTTGATCTTGATGTTTTCTTGTTTTGTGTTGTTTGTTGTTTTTCATATGCATTTTTCATTTGTTAGAGTCCATGCATTAAAGATTTCTAAGTTTGGTGTCTTGCATGTTTTCTTTGTATCAAAAATTTTTCAAAATTATGTTCTTGATGTTCATCATGATCTTCAAAGTGTTCTTTGTGTTCATCTTGACATTCATAGTGTTCTTGCATGCATCTTGTGTTTTGATCCAAAATCTGTATGTTTTGGGTCATTTTTGTGTTTTTCTCTCTCATCATAAAAAAAAATTCAAAAATCAAAAAATTATCTTTTCCTTTTTTATCTCCTAATTTTCGAAAATTTGAGTTGACTTAGTCAAAAATTTTAAAAATTAGTTGTTTCTTACAAGTCAAGTCAAATTTTCAATTTTAAAAATCTTATCTTTTCAAAACTTTTTCAAAAATTAAATCTTTTCCTTTTTTTTTATTAATTTTCGAAATTTTTTTAAAAATATTTTTCAAAATCTTTTTCTTATCTTTTACATCATATTTTCGAAAATTAGCTAACAAGTAATGTGATTGATTCAAAAATTTGAAGTTTGTTACTTTCTTGTTAAGAAAGGTTCAATCTTTAAATTCTAGAATTTTATCTTTTAGTTTCTTGTTAGTCAAGTAATTAATTTTAATTTTAAAATCAAATCTTTTTCAAAATATCTTTTTTTTCTTTTTAATCATATCTTTTTATCTTATCTTTTATATCATATCTTTTTCAAAATTTTATCTTTTTCAAAAAAAAAATTGATTTCAAAATATCTTATCTAACTTCTTATCTTCTTATCTTTTCAAATTTGATTTTAATATCTTTTTCAACTAACTATTTGACTTTTTGTTTGTTTCCTATCTTTTTCAAAACCAACTAACTACCTATCCCTCTCTAATTTTTGAAAATACCTCTCTCTTTTTTTTAAAAAAAATTCTTTTTAATTGTTTTGAATTTTAATTTTAATTATATCTTATCTTTAATTTTTGAAAATTACTAACCACTTTTTCAAAATTATTTTCGAATTCTATCTCTTCCCTTTCTCTATTTATTTATTTATTTATTAACACTTCTCTTCACCTCTCTTCATCTCAAATCACTACCTCTTTCCTCAACCATTCTTCTTCAATACTCTGTCCTTTCTTTTTCTACTAACAATAAGGATCCTCTTTACTGTGACATAGAGGATTCCTCTTTCTTTTTTCTTTTTCTCTTCTCTGTCACATGAGCAGGAATAAGGATAGGAACACCAAAATTACTAGGAATCATTCAACAGAAGCAAGGAAGAGACATAGAGGAGCTCAAAGAGCACCATTGGTTCTTCAAGAAGGCACCACCCTCACTCAAGTGGACTCATTCCTTGTTCTTATTTTCTCTGCTTTTTCAGTTTTTATGCTTCATGTCTAGCTAATGTTTGTGTCTTTATTACATGATCATTAGTAGTTAGTAACTATGTCTTAAAGCTATGAATAGATTCCATTAATCCTTCACCTCTCTTAAATGAAAAATGTTTTAATTCAAAAGAACAAGAAGTACATGAATTTCGAATTTATCCTTGAATTTAATTTAATTATATTGATGTGGTGACAATACTTTTTGTTTTCTGAATGAATGCTTGAACAGTGCATATGTCTTTTGATCTTGTTGTTTATGAATGTTAAAACTGTTGGCTCTTGAAAGAATGATGAACAAAGAGAAATGTTATTAATGATCTGAAAAATCATGAAATTGATTCTTGAAGCAAGAAAAAGCAGTGAAAAAGAAAGCTTGCGAAAAAAAAGTGGCGAAAAAAAATAGAAAGAAAAAGAAAAAGCAAGCAGAAAAAGCCAATAGCCCTTAAAACCAAAAGGCAAGGGTAAAAAGGATCCAAGGCTTTGAGCATCAATGGATAGGAGGGCCCAAGGAAATAAAATCCAGGCCTAAGCGGCTAAATCAAGCTGTCCCTAACCATGTGCTTGTGTCATGAAGGTCCAAGTGAAAAGCTTGAGACTGAGTGGTTAAAGTCGTGATCCAAAGCAAAAAGAGTGTGCTTAAGAGCTCTGGACACCACTAACTGGGGACTCTAGCAAAGCTAAGTCACAATCTGAAAAGGTTCACCCAGTTATGTGTCTGTGGCATTTATGTATCCGGTAGTAATACTGGAAAACAAAGTGCTTAGGGCCACGGCCAAGACTCATAAGTAGCTGTGTTCAAGAATCAACATGCTTAACTAGGAAAGTCAATAACACTATCCGAAATTCTAAGTTCCTAGAGAAGCCAATCATTCTGAACTTCAAAGGAAAAAGTGAGATGCCAAAACTGTTCAGAAGCAAAAAGCTACAAGTCCCGCTCATCTAATTATAATTAATATTCATTGATATTCTGGAATTTATAGTATATTCTCTTCTTTTTATCCTATTTGATTTTCAGTTGCTTGGGGACAAGCAACAATTTAAGTTTGGTGTTGTGATGAGCGGATAATTTATACGCTTTTTGGCATTGTTTTTAGGTAGTTTTTAGTAAGTTCAAGCTACTTTTAGGGATGTTTTCATTAGTTTTTATGTTAAATTCACATTTCTGGACTTTACTATGAGTTTGTGTGTTTTTCTGTGATTTCAGGTAATTTCTGGCTGAAATTGAGGGACTTGAGCAAAACTCTGAAAAAGGCTGACAAAAAGGACTGCTGATGCTGTTGGAATCTGACCTCCCTGCACTCAAAATGGATTTTCTGGAGCTACAAAACTCCGAATGGCGCGCTCTCAACGGCGTTGGAAAGTAGACATCCAGAGCTTTCCAGCAATATATAATAGTCCATACTTTATTCGGAATTTGATGACGTAACTTGGCGTTGAACGCCAAGTACATGATGCTGTCTGGAGTTAAACGCCAGAAAAACGTCATGATCCCGAGTTGAACGCCCAAAACACGTCATAACTCGGAGTTCAACTCCAAGAGAAGCCTCAGCTCGTGGATTGATCAAGCTCAGCCCAAGCATACACCAAGTAGGCCCCAGAAGTGGATTTATGCATCAATTACTTACTCATGTAAACCCTAGGAGCTAGTTTATTATAAATAGGATGATTTACTAATGTATTAGACATCTTTGGTCTCAGTTTTGTTTTATTCTTCATCCTAAGAGGCTATTGATCACGTTTTGGGGGCTGGCCACTCGGCCATGCCTGAACCTTTCACTTATGTATTTTCAACGGTGGAGTTTCTGCACACCATAGATTAAGGGTGTGGAGCTCTGCTGTACCTCAAGTTTCAATACAATTATTATTACTTTCTATTCAATTCTCTTTTATTCTTATTCCAAGATATACGTTGCACAACACTTTGATGAATGTGATGATCCGTGACACTCATCATCATTCTCACCTATGAACGCGCGTGACTGACAACCACTTCCGTTCTACTCTAGGCCGGGTGCATATCTCTTAGATTCTCCAACAGAATCTTCGTGGTATAAGCTAGATAGATGGCGGCATTCATGAGGATCCAGAAAATCTAAACCTTGTCTATGGTATTCCGAGTAGGATTCTGGGATTGAATGACTGTGACGAGCTTCAAACTCCTGAAGGCTGGGCGTGATGACAAACGCAAAAGAATCAAGGGATTCTATTCCAACCTGATTGAGAACCGACAGATGATTAGCCGTGCTGTGACAGAGCATAGGAACGTTTTCACTGAGAGGATGGGATGTAGCCATTGACAACGGTGATGCCCTACATACAGCTTGCCATGGAAAGGAGTAAGAAGGATTGGATGAATGTAATAAGAAAGTAGAGATTCAAGAGGAGCACAACATCTCCATACGCCTATCTGAAATTTCCACTATTGATTTACATAAGTATCTCTATCCATTTTATTTTCTGTTTATTTTTATTAATCATATTTGATGTTCTAAATTCCATAATTTTATCCCCCTGACTGGGATTTACAAGATGACCACAGCTTGCTTCATACCAACAATCTCTGTGGGATCGACCCTTACTCACGTAAGGTATTACTTGGACGACCCAGTACACTTGCTGGTTAGTTGAACGGAGTTGTGTCCACACATAAGTGCCATAATAAGGATTCCATACAACAACAAAGAATACTACATTGATGTGATCACAATTTCGTCCACCAGCCCACATCCAAGACTTGAAGAACTCACTAGAAGATCAAGAGGAGTAGTATATATAGGAGTAGTTTTGAACTATAGAGAAGCTGGGCACTTTGGAAAACTACCTCTGTATATTTATTTTTCTGCACTTTTAGCATGGATGCTTCTTTTCTGCCATTTTTGATTTCTAGAGCTATGAACAACTAAACCCCTTTCATTGGGTTAGGGAGCTCTGTTGTAATTTGATGGATCAATTATAGTTTTCATTCTTTTTCTTCTTTCTTTTCTCTTGATCTTACTAGAAAGCTTTCAATCTTCATCTAATTGGATTGTTATCTTGGGAAAGAAACTCTCCATAATTGGATCTCCTCTGAGCCTTGGAAAAGGGATGAGGAGATCATGCTAGAAATGCTTTCTCATGTTGGACCAAATTGGGGTTTGGGCAGATATAGTGACATGTAATCCTCCCAACACTTTGATTTGGAAATACATGTGGTATAATCAGTGACCACACTTCATCTCTTTCCATGAGCAATTAAATCAAGAAATTGGGCAATTGTTCAAGCTTAGAGAGATTGGATTGCCAAGGAATTGGGATCCAATCACTTAAGATTGCCAAGGAGATCAATGAATGCATTGATTGAGGAACAGATGAGAATGAACTTGATCCAGAGAATGCAATGATTTCTCCATTTCTGATCTTACCCATTTTCTTTACTTTCTGTCATTTATTTTCATGCTCGTTGCCCCAAATCCCCATTTAAGATTCTGCACTTTATTTTCTGTTATTTACTTTTCTGCCATTTAATTTTTCTGCAATTCTCAACTACATCCTGCTTAGCTCAACTAGCATAATCTTCCAATTAAAATTGCTTGACCAATCAATCCTTGTGGGATTCGACCTCACTCTATTGTGAGTTTTTACTTGATGACAATTCAGTATACTTGCCGAAGGAAAATTTATTGAGAGACAAGTTTTCATGCATCAGTGCTCCTTCTCCTCCTTTGATGTGATATACTTCCTTAAGATGCCTTTTACGAGATGATTTGGAGATTCCTCCTCCCGCAAATCCTCCATGTATCATGTGGACATGTCTCTCCGGGGTGCGAGGTGGTCGTTCAGTTCGTCCGACCTCTTCATCCCTTTATCTTTTTCTAGGCTCATTTGTCTTGCTGGCTAAGTACCAATCTAGTCTCCCTTCTCTTACCAATTTTTCTATGACATTCTTCAAGTTGAAGCACTCGTTGGTGGGATGTCCATAGATTCGATGGTATTCACAGTATTCCGTCTGATTTCCTCCTCCCTTTTGCTTTTAAGTGAGCGAGGTGGTGGGATCTTCTCAGTGTGGCATACTTCTCAGTATACTTTCACGAGAGACACCCGGAGAGGGGTGTAATTGTGGTATTTCTTAATCTTCTCTCCATGCTAATCTTTTTTTTTCTTGGACTCTTTATCCTTATCTTGGGAGGAGTAAAAGGATCCGGATTTTGAGGTCTCTCTAGTCGAGAGTTTTCCTCCATGTTAATGTACTTCTCTGCTCGTTCTTGTACTTTATTCAGAGATGTGGGATGTTTCTTTGATATGGAGTGACTAAAAGGTCTCTCTCATAGGCCATTGATGAGACCCATAATGGCTGCTTCATTTGGCAAACTTTGTTTGTCCAGACATGCTTTATTGAATCTTTCTATGTAGTTGCGAAGACTTTTCCGATCTCCTTGTTTGATCCCTAATAGACTAGGGGCGTGCTTGGTTTTGTCCTTCTGAATGGAGAATTTGGCAAGAAACTTTCTAGCTAAGTCGTCAAAGCTTGCGATGGACTCGGAGAAAGATTGTCAAACCATTTAATTGCTGTTTTTGTTAAGGTAGTCGGGAAGGCTTTGCACAGAATTGCATTTGATGCATCGGTGAGATACATTATGCTTTTGAAATTACTGAGATGATGGGTTGGATCTGATGTACCGTCATACGGGGTCATGTCAGGAGCTTTGAAGTCCTTTGGGATTTTGGCTTTCATAATTTCTTTGGTGAATGGGAATTGATTTTTGCGGGGGTTATTTTCATGACTAGATCGAGTTGTATTGGCTTTTAGATTTGCTTCAAATTTTATGAGTTTGTTTTCCAACTCTTTTCATCGCCTAGCTTCCCTTCTAAGGTCCTTCTCAGCCTCTCGTTGATGCTCGGCCTCTTTTTCGAGTTGTTTGAGACGATCTTGCTGAGCTTGAAGTGCCTTCAGGATTTTTGTATTCGATGGACTCTTATCTTTGTTTGGTTGAGGGGTATCTTTTGGTGTAGTGTCTGCATTTTTATGCGGCGTCCTGTTTTCTAGATCAGAATCGTGGTCGTTGTCATGGTTGTCCGCCATGGTGATGGGATGACTTCCAGGTTCCCCGGCAACGGCGCCAATGTTCCGAGGGTTACCTGAAACTGTAGGTCGATCTCAGACGAGATCTTCTGTACTGGTAGGAGCTGTTATGTCCGACTTGATGATGATGGCCGGAGCCGCCGTATCTGATTTGTTGGACTTGGTGGTGGTGCTGATCCTTCATCACCGGAGGGTAGTGGTACCTGCAAGGGACTCTGATGTTTAAGTTAGCAAGGGTATTAAGCAGCTTTTTAGTAGAATCAGAGTATGAGTTATACCTCGGTGCTCTAGTGTATTTATAATGTTGTAGAGTGACCTTTTTTGGAGATAAGATCGTTATCTTATCTTATCTTTGAGCGGAGTCATCTTATCTTTAAGGGAACCGCCCTTATCCTTCTAGGGTTGGGCTGCCTTTGGACTTGGGTCATGTTCCTCTGTTTGGGCCCTTTTTGGGCTCTCCTGGTGATTTGGCCGAGTTCTTTGAGAAGAGGTCAGGTAGTCCTGACCTGAAGAGGTCGGTTGACTTGTCGTCAATTAGCCCGGGTCATACAGCTCGACCCAGGGAATGAACAATGGTTTTACTGGATACTTCCAGATTCACATTGCTCTTGAGGATCAGGAAAAGACCATATTTACTTGTCCGTTTGGCACCTTTGCTTACAAAAAGATGCTATTTGGGCTATCCAACGCACCCGCCACTTTTCAGCGGTGCATGACAAGTGTCTTTTTCGATCTTATGGAGTGTTGTCTGGAAGTCTTTATGGATGACTTCAGTGTGCATGGAACTTCATTTGATAGTTGTTTAGAGAACTTGGCTAAGGTTTTGGCCAGGTGTGTTGACACTAACCGTGTTTTAAATTTTGAAAGTGCCATTTCATGGTAAGACAAGGCATAATGTTTGGACAAGTAGTTTCTGACAAGGGAATTTCTGTGGACCCTGCCAAGGTTAATGTCATCACCAGTTTATCTAAGCCCTCATCTGTGAGGGAGGTCCGTTCCTTTTTGGGGCATGCAAGATTCTATAGGTGCTTTATCAAGAATTTTAGCAAAATTGCATTGCCATTGTCGCACCTACTCCAAAAGGACGTGGACTTTGAGTTTGATAATGCTTGTGCGGAAGCATTTTAGGAGTTAAAGAGAGCTCTTACCACGACACCAATTGTGAGGGGCCCTGACTGGACAAACCGTTCGAGATCATGTGCGATGCTTCAAATCATGCCGTAGGTGCCGCACTTGCACAGCGCGATGGTAAGCTCCCTTACATCATTGCTTACTCCTCAAAGACATTGGATGCGGCACAATCCAACTATACCACTACCAAGAAAGAGCTTTTAGCCATTGTTCATGCATTGGATAAGTTCCGATCTTACTTGCTAGGTTCCAAGACAGTGGTATACACGGATCATGTAGCTTTAAAATACTTGTTGACAAAGAATGAGTCAAAACCTAGGCTCATATATTGGAGCTTGCTTTTGCAAGAACTTGACATTGAGATTAGGGATCGAAGTGGGTCACAAAATTTAGTTGCGGACCATCTAAGCCACCTTGAAAATCTTAATATGACCCATTTCTGATTAATGACTCATTTCCTCTGGATAGTTTGTATGCTGTTTCGGATAGTTTTCCTTGGTTTGCTCCTATGGCGAACTACTTGGTTGTTAAGATTTTCCCTCCCAACTTTTCAAAACATCAGAGAGATAAGTTGAGGAGTGATTCCAAATACTATATTTGGGATGACCCTCACTTATGGAAGAGGGGAGTAGACCAAGTAATTCGTATATGTGTCCCAGAATCTGAAATCCAACCCATTCTTGAGTCTTGTCATTCATTCGAGTTTGGTGGCCATTTTGGCCCACAACGGACGGCTAAAAAAGTTTTGGATTGTGGATTCTGGTGGCCAACATTATTCAAGGATGCTAACCAATTTTGTGTGTCATGTCACCAATGTCAGAAGTCAGGAAATGCATCCTAAAGGGATGAAATGCCTCAACAACCGATGTTATTTTGTGAAATCTTTGACGTATGAGGGATAGACTTTATAGGACCATTTCCTAACTCAAGTGGGTATTTGTATATCTTGTTGTCGGTTGACTACGTCTTAAAGTGGGTAGAAATGATACCTACCCGCCTTGGTGACGCTAATGCTGTGATTTCTTTCATTAGAAATAATATTGTGTGCCGCTATGGGTCGCCATGAGCAATCGTGAGCGACCAAGGTTCCCACTTTTATAACAGAAAGGTAGAAGCACTACTCAAGCGCTATGGGATATCACACAAGGTTTCAACTGCATACTATTCCCAGACAAATGGGCAAGCGAAAGTGTCCAACCGAGGGATTAAGCGAATTTTGGAGAAAGTGGTGAATCCACAAAGGAAGGACTGGAGCTCTCAGTTGGGAGATGCACTATGGGCATATAGGACGGCCTATAAGACCCCGTTAGGAATGAGTCCTTTTCGGGTTGTCTATGGTAAGGCATGCCACCTTCCGGTAGAAGTTGAGCACAAAGCCTATTGGGCGGTGAAGCAGTGTAATATGGTCATCACCAAGGCGGGTGTAGCCCGGAAATTGCAACTGGAGGAGCTTGAATGTCTTAGAATTGAGGCATATGAGAATGCCCGAATTTACAAAAAAAAGACTAAAGCATTCCATGATCACCATATTCGGAAGAAGGATTTTCAAGAAGGTGACGAAGTTCTCCTCTACAACTCAATTCTTAGATTCTTGCCTGGAAAGCTCCGTTCAAGATGGGAAGGTCCCTTCAAAGTGAAAGAGGTTAAGCCCTATGGTGTGGTGGAATTGTTTGACCTTCAAAGTGAGGCAACCTTCAAGGTGAATGGCCATAGAGTGAAGAAATACTATGGCTACAAGTCACCAAAGAAGTGGAAGTGCTCCTACTTGAGGATGCACAAAAAGGAGAAGAAGCTTAAGCTCAAGACCGTCCAACTTAAGGACGTAAAAGAAAAGTGCTAAGTGGGAGACACCCCACTACGGTATGATCATTCTTGTATATACTTACTTGCTTTTAGCATTAGGGTCTTTGTGAATTTTGTGATTCTTGATGTTGTTGAGCTTGTTTTGATATGTTTTGATATGATAGGTTTTGTTGAATTTGTTAGATTGTTGTGGTATTCATTAGGATCTTATCAATCTTGGCAAATTTTGTTGTATTGGTTGTGTTGAGAAAATTCCTCTTCTTGAGTATTGAATGATTTTGTGAGTGTTTTCTCAAATTATCTAGCTGGTTGAACGCCAAGAACGTGTTAAATTGCATTTTTCTAAAAAAGGAGGCAACCACGCGCAAGCGCACTGTGCGCGCGCGTGTCGGCATGGTTTTACAACTCCTGGTACAAAAACCAGAGAGTTGTGCCCACATTATGCATAATTTACGCCAGGCAATCCATGCGTAAGCGTGCTTGACGCCTGCGCGTCCATTGATTTTTCGCCAACACACACGCATGCGTACTGTGCGCGCGCGCATCGGTTGTGCATCCTGCACTCTCCGGTACAAAGAACAGAGAGTTGTGCCCAGTTTGTGCCTATTCTGTGCCTGCAACCCACGTGCAAGCATGCATGATGCGTCCGCGTCAGTCGCCAATCTGAGCTTGCACGCGTACGCGTGCTGTGAGCGTATGTGTCGCCTGTGCTGCACGCCATTGCTGGTACAGAAACCAGAGAGTTAGGCTTACCTTGTGCTAACTCTGTGCCTAGGCACAACTTTCCTCGCACGTACGCGCCCTTGACGTGTACGCTCCCCTCGCATCTCTGCAGATCGATGCACGAGCGGGCTATTCGCGCGCGCGTCGGTGGCTCGACACAGTTTTAAAAATTGTGCACCCTCTATCTTCATTTCTTCAATTCTTTTCCTTCTTCTATCTTCTTTCTCCCGTCACCTTTCTTCTTCTTCTCCCATCCTCCACCACCTTTGTCTCCGGCCACTTACCGGCGACCACCACCTCCTCCGGTGGCACTTATATCTCTTTCTTCTCTCTCTCAACCTCTACCAACACTTTACCTTGCTCTCTTTCCCTCTCAAGGATGGCCACCAAGAAAGGCTCCCCAAAAGTCAAACTCCAAGGCGCACCCTACACTAGGAGCTAAACCTTTCTCTAAGAAAGCAAAAATACCCACTCCTATTGATGAAAAAGAGAAGAGCAATCCGGCAAGGGACTCCTCAAGGTTCCCCAACCGCTTCTGCGAGCTCGTGTTCCCCGCCATGGTTGAGAGAAACTATCATGCCGAGCACCTACTCACCCCTCCAGACCACATTGCTCATTGTATTCTGCCCCGTATCGAGCGGCGAGGATGGGAGTTTCTGCTGAGAAAACCACAAGAGGCCAACCTCTCGTTGGTGGTAGAATTTTACACCAATTACCACCTCCATTCTCTTCAGTCAGTATACATGCGCCAAAAGCAAGTCCCGATTCCGGAAGAGGCTATTCAGCAAGTGCTTAATGTTTTACCGGTACTAAAGGAAATAGATGGTTACCAAGAGGTCTTACGTTGGCAGAATGAGTCTGTCACGGCACGGCTAATCATCTGTCGGTTCTCGATCATGTTGTAATAGAATCCCTTGATTCTTTTGCGTTTGTCATCACGCCCAGCAATCGCGAGTTTGAAGCTCGTCACAGTCATTCAATCCCAGAATCCTACTCAGAATACCACAGACAAGGTTTAGACTTTCCGGATTCTCATGAATGCCGCCATCAATTCTAGCTTATACCACAAAGATTCTGATTAAGAAATCCAAGAGATATGCACTCGGCCTAAGGTAGAACGAAAGTGGTTGTCAATCACGCGCGTTCATAGGTGAGAATGATGATGAGTGTCACGGATCATCACATTCATCAAGTTGAAGTGCAACGGATATCTTAGAACAGGAATAAACTGAATTGAATAGAAAATAGTAGTAATTACATTAAAACTTGAGGTACAGCAGAGCTCCACCCCTTAATCTATGGTGTGTAGAAACTCCACCGTTGAAAATACATAAGTGATGAAGGTCCAGGCATGGCCGAGAGGCCAGCCCCCAAAACGTGATCACAGTATCAAAAATACAATTCAGGATCCAGGATGAAAATATAATAGTAAAAAGTCATATTTATACTAGACTAGCTACTAGGGTTTACAAAAGTAAGTAATTAATGCATAAATCCACTTCCGGGGCCCACTTGGTGTATGTTTGGGCTGAGCTTGATCTATTCACAAGCTGATACTTATCTTGGAGTTGAACTCCAAGTTGTAACGTGTTTTGGGCGTTCAACTCTGGTTCATGACGTGTTTCTGGCGTTTGACTCCAGAATGCAGCATGGAACTGGCGTTGAGCGCCAGTTTACGTCATCAAATTCCGAATAAAGTATGGGCTATTATATATTTCTGGAAAGCTCTAAATGTCTACTTTCCAACGCCGTTGAGAGCGCGCCATTTGGAGTTCTGTAGCTCCAGAAAATCCATTTTGAGTGCAGGGAGGTCAGATTCCAACAGCATCAGCAGTCCTTTGTCAGCCTTCTTATCAGAGTTTTGCTCAGGTCCCTCAATTTCAGCCAGAAAATATCTGAAATCACAGAAAAACACACAAACTCCTAGTAAAGTCTAGAAATGTGAATTTAGCATAAAAACTAATAAAAACATTCCTAAAAGTAACTAGATCATACTAAAAACTACCTAAAAATAATGCCAAAAAGCGTATAAATTATCCGCTCATCACACAACATCATAGAAGTGGTCTTGATGGGCTTTGGAGATAAATCTTTCCATCTCCCATGACTCGGAGGTGGAAGATTTTGCCTTCCCTTTCCCTTTTCTAGAGCTTTCTCCGGTCTTAGGTGCCATCAATGGTAATGGAAAAACAAAAAAGCTATGCTTTTACCACACCAAACTTAGAATATTGCTCGCCCTCAAGCAAGAGAAGAAAGAATAGAAGAAGAAGAAGAAGAAGAAGATATGGAAGAGAGGAAGAGAAGGTGTGTTTCGGCCAAGAAGGGGAAGAGAGGGTTGTGTTGTGTGAAAATGAAGAAGAATAGAAGGGTTTATATAGTGAGGGGAGAGGGAGTAGGTTCGGCCATTTTGGGTGGGTTGGGTGGGAAATCGATTTTGAATTTTGAAGGTAGGTGGGGTTTATGGGGAAGTGAGGATGGATGTGAGTGGTGAAGAGGTGATGGGTAAGAGAGATTGAGGTGATTGGTGAAGGGTTTTTGGGGAAGAGTGTTTATGGGATTATGTGAAAAAGGGTTGAGAAGAGGGAAGATGGTGAGTGGAGGTAGGTGGGGATCCTGTGGGGTCCACAGATCTTGAGGTGATCTTGTGGGGTCCACAGATCCTGAGGTGTCAAGGATTTACACCCCTGCACCCTTTAAGCATGTAAAATGGCTTTGCATACAATTCTGGCGTTTAAACGCCGAGTTGATGCTTGTTCTGGGCGTTGAACGCCCATCTGTAGCATGTTTCTGGCGTTGAATGCCAGTTTCTTTTTTTTTTTAACGTTCAGCGTCAGTTCTTCCCAGGGTGTATTTCTGGTGTTCAAACGCCAGGATGTTGCTTGTTTCTGGCGTTCAACGCCAGATCCATGCTCTGTTCTGGCATTGAACGCCAGCCAGATGCTCCTTACTGGCGTTTAAACGCCAGTAAGGCCTTCCTCAAGGGTGTGATTTTTCTTCTGCTGTTTTTAATTTTGTTTTTAATTTTTATATTTTTTTTGTGACTCCACATGATCATGAACCTAATAAAACATAAAAGAACAATAAAATAAAAATAAAATTAGATAAATAAAAATTGGGTTGCCTCCCAACAAGCGCTTCTTTAATGTCAATATCTTGACAGTGGGCTCTCATGGAGCCTCACAGATGTTCAAAGCATTGTTGAGACCTCCCAACACTAAACTTAGAGTTTGGATATGGGGTTTGACACCAAACTTAGAGTTTGGTTGTGGCCTCCCAACACCAAACTTAGAGTTTGACTGTGGGGGCTTTGGTTGACTCTGCAGTGAGAGAAGCTTTTTATGCTTCCTCTCCATGGGTACAGAGAGAGATCCTTAAGTTTTAAACACAAGGTTGTCCTTATTTAGTTGGAGGGTCAATTCTCCTCTGTCCATATTAATCACAGCTCTTATCGTGGCTAGGAAGGGTCTTCCAAGGATGATGGATTCATCCTCATCCTTTCTAGTATCTAGGATTATGAAATCAGTAGGGATGTAAAGGCCTTCAACCTTTACTAACATGTCCTCTACTTGTCCATAAGCTATTTTCATGGATCTGTCTGCCATCTCTAATGAGAAATTGGCCTCCTGTACCTCAAGGGGTCTTAGTTTCTTCATTACAGAAAGTGGCATGAGGTTTATCCCTAACCCAAGGTCACACAGAGCCTTTTCAAAGGTCATGGTGCCTATGGTACAAGGTATTAAGAACTTCCCAGGATCCTATTTCTTCTGAGGCAATGTCAGTTGATCCAGATCATTTAGTTCATTGATGAGCAAGGGAGGTTCATCTTCCCAAGTCTCATTACCAAATAATTTGGCATTCAGCTTCATGATTGTACCAAGGTACTTGGCAACTTGCTCTTCAGTGACATCCTCATTCTCTTCAGAAGAAGAATACTCATCAGAGCTCATGAAGGGCATAAGAAGGTTTAATGGAATCTCTATGGTCTCTAGATGAGCCTCAGATTCCTTTGGTTCCTCAGAGGGAAACTCCTTGTTGATCACTGGACGTCCCAGGAGGTCTTCCTCACTGGGATTCACGTCCTCTCCCTCCCTTGTAGGTTCGGCCATGATGGAAAATTCAATGGCCTTGCACTCTCTTTTTGGATTTTCTTCAGTATTGCTTGGGAGAGTACTTGGAGGGGTTTCAGTGATTTTCTTACTCAACTGGCCTACTTGTGCCTCCAAGTTTCTTATGGAGGACCTTGTTTCACTCATGAAACTTAAAGTGGCCTTTGACAGATCAGACACTAAGTTTGCTAAATTAGACGTATTTTGTTCATAATTCTCTGTCTGTTGCTGAGAAGATGATGGAAAAGGCTTGCTGGGCCTGTTTCTTCCACCATTGTTAAAGCCTTGTTGAGGCTTTTGTTGATCCTTCCATGAGAAATTTGGATGATTTCTCCATGATGCATTATAGGTGTTTCCATAAGGTTCACCCATGTAATTTACCTCTGCTATTGCAGGGTTCTCAGGATCAATGCTTCTTCTTCAGAAGATGTCTCTTTAGTACTGTTGGATGTAATTTGCCATCCATTCAGACTTTGGGAAATCATGTTGACTTGCTGAGTCAACACTTTGTTCTGAGCCAATATGGCATTTAGAGCATCAATTTCAAGAACTCTCTTCTTCTGGGGCGTCCCATTATTCACGGAATTCCTCTCAGAAGTATACATGAATTGATTATTTGCAACCATGTCAATAAGTTCTTGAGCTTCTGCAGGCGTTTTCTTTAGCTGAATGGATCCACCTGCAGAATGGTCCAGTGACATCTTAGAGAACTCAGACAGACCATAATAGAATATATCCAGAATGGTCCATTCTGAAAGCATGTCAGGAGGACACCTTTTGGTCATCTGCTTGTATCTTTCCCAAGCTTCATAGAGGGATTCACCATCTTTTTGCTTGAATGTCTGAACATCCACTCTAAGCTTGCTCAGTTTTTGAGGAGGAAAGAACTTATCCAAGAAGGCCGTGACTAGCTTATCCCAAGAGTCCAGGCTATCCTTAGGTTGTGAGTCCAACCATGTTCTAGCTCTGTCTCTTACAGCAAAAGGGAAAAGCATGAGCCTGTAGACTTCAGGATCTACTCCATTCGTCTTTACAGTCTCACAGATCTGCAAGAATTCAGTTAAAAACTGATAGGGATCTTCTGATGGAAGTCCATGGAACTTGCAGTTCTGTTGCATTAGAGCAACTAGTTGAGGTTTCAGCTCAAAATTGTTTACTCCAATAGTAGGGATGGAGATGCTCCTTCCATCAAACTTGGAAGTAGGTGTAGAATAATCACCAAGCATCTTCCTTGCATTATTATTATTTTTGGCTGCCATCTCCTCTTCCTTTTCGAAAATTCCTGTAAGGTTGTCTCTGGATTGTTGTAATTTAGCATCTCTTAGTTTCCTCTTCAGAGTCCTTTCAGGTTCTGGATCTGCTTCAACAATAATGTTCTTGTTCTTGCTCCTGGTCATATGAAAAAGGAAGGAACAAAAAATAATAATAGGGATCCTCTTTACCACAGTATAGAGATTCCCTTGTGTGAGTAGAAGAAAAGAAGAAAAGGAATGAAGAAGAGAAGAATTCGAACACAGAGGAGAAGAAGGGGTTCGAATTTTAGGTGGAAGAGAAGTGTTAGTGGATGAATAAATAAATAGAATGAGATGAGAGAGAGGGAATTTCGAAAATAAAATTAAAATTTTAAAGTTAAAATTCGAAAAAAAATTGAAATTAAATTAAATTAAAAATTTAAAATAATTAATTAATTAAAATTGAATTTTGAAAAAGGGGAAAGGGATTTTCGAAAATTTAGAGGGAGAGAATTAGTTAGGAGGTTTTGAAAAAGATAAGAAACAAACAAAAAGTTAATTAGTTAGTTGAAAAAGATTTGAAAATCAATTTTAAAAAGATAAGAAGATAAGAAGTTATTTTAAAATCAAATTTTTGAAAAAGATAAAATTTTGAAAAAGATATGATATAAAAGATACAATAAAAAGATATGATTTTTAAAATTAAAATTGATTACTTGACTAACAAGAAACTAAAAGATATGATTCTAGAATTTAAAGATTGAACCTTTCTTAACAAGCAAGTAACAAACTTCAAATTTTTAAATCAATCATATTACTTGTTAGTTAAGTTTCGAAAATTTTGAAATAAAATTAAGAAAAAGATTTTGAAAATAATTTTTGAAATTTTCGAAAATCATGAAAAAAATGAGAAAGATTTGATTTTTGAAAAAGTTTTGAAAAAGATAAGATTTTTGAATTGAAAATTTGATTTGACTCTTAAGAAACAACTAGATTTTAAAAATTTTTTGAAAAAGTCAACTCAAAATTTCAAAATTTTGAGAGAAAAAAGAAAAATATATATTTTTTATTTTTGAATTTTTAATGATGAAAGAGAAAAACACAATTATGACCCAAAATATGAAAATTTTGGATCAAAACCAATGATGCATGCAAGAACACTATGAATGTCAAGATGAACACCAAGAACACTTTGAAGATCATGATGAACATCAAGAACATATTTTTGAAAAGTTTTTGATGCAAAGAAAACATGCAAGACACCAAACTTAGAAATCTTTAATGTTTAGACTTTAACAAACGAAAAATGAATATGAAAAAACAACAAAAAATACAAAACAAGAAAACATCAAGATCAAACAAGAAGACTTACCAAGAACAACTTGAAGATCATGAAGAACACCATGAATGCATGAATTTTCGAAAATTTTTAGAAAAATAAAAATATGCAATTGACACCAAACTTAAAACTTGACTCAAGACTCAAACAAGAAACACAAAATATTTTTTATTTTTATGATTTTATTATTTAAATTTTTTTTTTGGGTTTTATTTTATAATTTTTGAAAACATAAAGGAAAAAGGAAGTAATGAATTCATAGTCCTCAATCAAGATTCCAGGAATCATACCAGGTTAGTCTAAAGCTTGATGGCCAGCCAAACTTCAGCATACCATTTTTGAAACTTTAGAATTCATTCTTAAAATTTTAAAATAATTTTTTTTCGAAAACAAAGGGGAAATTTTTGAAAGATTTTTGAAAAATTTTTGAAAATAAAACAAAAAGAAAATTACCTAATCTGAGCAACAAGATGAACCGTCAGTTGTTTAAACTCGAACAATCCCCGACAACGGCGCCAAAAACTTGGTACGCAAAATTGTGATCCCTGGTAATGGCTCCAAAAACTTGGTGCTCTAATCTTAATTCATAATTTGTCACAACTCCGTGTAGCTGACCAGCAAGTGCACTGGGTCGTCCAAGTAATACCTTACGTGAGTAAGGGTCGATCCCACGGAGATTGTCGGCTTGAAGCAAGCTATGGTCATCTTGTAAATCTCAGTCAGGCGGATTAAATTGGATATAAAGGTTTTCGAAAGTATAGATAAAAGGAGCGTTAAATAAAGATAGAGATACTTATGTAATTCATTGGTGAGAATTTCAGATAAGCGTATGGGGATGCTTTGTCCCTGTTGGATCTCTGCTTTCCTACTGCCTTCCTTCAATCCTTCTTACTCCTTTCCATGGCAAGCTTTGTGTAGGGCATCACCGTTGTCAATGGCTACATCCCATCCTCTCAGTGAAAAAGGTCCAAATGCTCTATCACGGCACGGCTAATCATTTGTCGGTTCTCGATCATACTGGAATAGGATTCACCCTCCTTTTGCGTCTGTCACTACGCCCAGCACTCTCGAGTTTGAAGCTCGTCACAGTCATTCAATCCCTGAATCCTACTCGAAATACCACAGACAAGGTTTAGACTTTTCGAATTCTCATGAATGCCGCCATCAATTCTAGCTTATACCACGAAGACTTTGATTCCATGGAATGAGAGGCTCGGTTGTCAAGCGAGGCAACCATGCGTCGTGGGTTAAGAATCCAAGAGATATGCGCCTGGTCTAATGTAGAACGGAGGTGGTTGTCAGGCACGCATTCATAGGTGAGAATGATGATGAGTGTCACGGATCATCTCATTCGTCATGTTGAAGTGCAACGAATATCTTGGAATAGGAATAAGTTGAATTGAATAGAAAATAGTAGTAATTGCATTGAAACTCGAGGTACAGCAGAGCTCCACACCCTTAATCTATGGAGTGTAGAAACTCTACCGTTGAAAATACATAAGAATAAGGTTCAGGCATGGCCGAGAGGCCAGCCCCCAAAACGTGATCACAGGATCAAAAATACAATCCAGGATGAAAATACAATAGTAAAATGTTCTATTTATACTAGACTAGCTACTAGGGTTTACAGAAGTAAGTTTAAATGCATAAATCCACTTCCGGGGCCCACTTTGGTGTGTGCTTGGGCCGAGCTTTAGCTTTCTACGTGCAAAGGCTCCTTTTGGAGTTGAACGCCAAGTTGTAACGTGTTTTTGGCGTTCAACTCTGGTTCGTGACATGTTTCTGGCGTTTAACTCCAGAATGCAGCGTAGAACTGGCGTTGAGCGCCAGTTTGCGTCGTCAAATCTCGAACAAAGTATAGACTATTATATATTGCTGGAAAGCCCTGGATGTCTATTTTCCAACGCTGTTGGGATCGCGCCATTTGGAGTTCTGAAGCTCCAGAAAATCCATTTCGAGTGCAAGGAGGTCAAAATCCAACAGCATAAGCAGTCCTTTGTCAGCCTTTTTTCAGAGTTTTGCTCAGGTCCCTCAATTTCAGCCAGATTTTACCTGAAATCACAGAAAAATACACAAACTCATAGTAAAGTCCAGAAATGTGAATTTAGCATAAAAACTAATAAAAACATCCCTAAAAGTAACTAGATCCTACTAAAAACATATTAAAAACAATGCCAAAAAGCGTATAAATTATCCGCTCATCAGTGTGCGGGCGCACATGTCTGTGCGCTTGCACAGATGGCAAAGATTGCAGTTGCTTGCGCACGCATAGGGTGATGCACACGCACAGGTGCCCTGTTTCACAAAAATTTTTCTTTTCAAAACTAAGGTTCCCTCCTATACCAAAGCAACATACCAACCCCAAATCATTCAAACAAGCATAAATTCATGATCCACAAGCAATTCAACTTATTCAATCCAAGAATACCAAATCAAAAGTAAACTAATCATCATATCTCAAGAAAGCAACTAATTCAAAGGGCTATATACAAAAGATAAAGTTGGAACAATGTTACCATGGTGGGGTGTCTCCCACTAAGCACTTTGGTTTATAGTCCTAAGTTGGACTTTGCATGGATTCATTGCTCACATGAAACTTCTCCAAGGAAGAATATCTCGAACTCCTTGGGATTCTTGGGTTGAGTGTCATCTCTTGAATCCAACTTCTTGGCAACCTTCTCTTCTTGTTGTTCCTTGCCAACCTCAATCACTTCATCTTCAACTATATCACACCCAAAGATAGAATAAGCTTCGAGGATATGTTTCCTTGACTCTTCCAATGTGAATCTTGCTACCTTGCCATCGGCCTCAAAAGAATAGACTCCGGAATGTGCATCAAGCTTGAATCGGGATGTCTTTAAGAATGACCTTCCAAGTAGAATGGATGATGGCTTGTCTGAGTCAATGGATGATTGCTTGCTACCTTGCCATCTCTTGACTCTTCCTTAACTCTTTTTGCTTTGGACCATGACTTTAACTGCTCAGTCTCAAGCTTTTCACTTGACACCTTCACACCACAAGCACATGGTTAGGGACAGCTTGGTTGAGATGCTTAGGCCAGGATTTTATTCCTTGTAGGCCCTCCTAACTATTGATACTCAAAGCCTTGGATCCTTTTACCCTTGCCTTTTGGTTTAAAGAGTTATTGGCTTTTTGCTCTTGCCTTTTGGTTTAAAGAGCTATTGGCTTTTTCTGCTTTTTTTTTTTTTTCGCATGCATATTTATTTATTTATTTATTTATTTATTTATTTATTTATTTTCAACATGCTTTTTCTTTTTCTTTTTGCTGCTTTTTCTTGCTTCAAGAATTAATTTTTGGATTTTTCATATTACCAATAATACTTTTCCTTTTTCATCATTCTTTCAATAGCCAACATTCTAAAACTCCAACTTCAAATTTGCACTGTTCATTCATACATTCAGAAAACAAAAGCAATGCAACCACATTAAGATAATTGAACTATTCTTATTATAAACTTGAAATTCATGCATCTCTCAAATCTTTTCAAATAAAAATTTTTTTAAGCAAGGTGAGAGATATATTGGACATTTTACAACTTTAAGACATAAATTAAAATGATCATGCAATAAGAACAAGAGAACAAACAACACAATATAACAAAAAACAGAAAAATAACATAAGAAAAGGGTGGTACAGAGAACGAATCCACCTTTAATGGTGGCGGCTAGTGCTCCTCCTTGAGGATCCAATATGGTACTTGATCTCTTCAACGTCACTCCTCTGTCTTTGTTGTTCTTCCCTCATAGCCCTTTGTTCTTCCCTTATGGCTCTTAGATCTTCCCTTATGGGTTTCCTTGACTCTTCCAATGTGAATCTTGCTACCTTGCCATCGGCCTCTAAAGAATAGACTCTGGAATGTGCATCAAGCTTGAATCGGGATGTCTTTAGGAACGGCCTTCCAAGTAGAATGGATGATGGCTTGTCTGAGTCAATGGGAGGAGTCTCCAAAATGTAGAAATCCACCAGAAAGAGTAAACCTTGGATGTCAACCAAAACATTTTCTGCAATCCCCACAACTGATACAATGCTCTTATCAGCCAACACGAATCTCGCCCCGGACCTCTTTAAGGGTGACAAGTTCAATCTCTCATAAATGGGGAGTGGCATAATGCTTACGCATGCCCCCAAATCGCATATACAGTCCGTGAACTTTACCCCACCAATCAAGCAAGTAACCAAACATGGGCCAGGATCATTGCATTTTTCAGGAATTAAAGAAGAGATAGAATCATCTACCGACCTTTTGTTGAGTTCGCCAATTTTATCCTTGTGGGTACAAACATCTTTGAGGAACTTGGCATATTTGGGCACTTGTTGAATGGCCTGGAATAGAGGGACGATGACTTCATCATTCTTAAAAATTTCCACCATGTTGGGGTCAAGTTGTTCTTGCTTCTTCACCTTCTTCGCCAAGGTTGGGAATGGAATGGGCATAGGCTCTTCAATCGGATTTTTCCTCTTTGGCTCCTTAGACTTGAGTGGTTCCTCCTCATCCTTCTCAACATCTTCCTCATCATCCTTCATCACTCCCATATCCTCTCCCACCTCTTCCTTGTGGGTTTCCTCACTCAAGCTTGTAGGCACAACACCAATATCATCTAACTTGGTGCCGCTCCTAAGGGTGATAGCATTGATGCTTCCCTTAGGATTTTGTTGAGGTTGTGAGGGCAAACCACTAGAAGTTGAGGCTTGTTGGGCATTTTGTGTAGCCAGAGGGGAAAAAGTTAAACGGGTGAGTGCTTCGGCAATTGTAGCCATATATGCTTCTTGTTTCTTGTGAAATTTCCGTTGCTCTTGCATAAAGGTTTGGAGTGTGTCATTCATGTAGGGTTGATTAGGAGGGGGGCCTTGATTGCCTTGAGAAGGGCTAGGTCTACTATGAGGATGTTGATACTGATACACGGGAATTTTCCTCTCAACAAATTCCTTCCGGCAAGTGCACCGGATTATCGTCAAGTAAAAATTCACTGTAGAGTGAGGTCGAATCCCACAGGGATTGGTAGATCGAGCAATTATAATTGGAGAATTATGCTAGTTGAGCAAAATTAGAATTGAATTGGTATTGGAGAAAGCAAAATTGGTGGGAAATATAAATTGCAAGAAATTAAATGGCGAAAATTAAATTGCATGAAATTAAAATAACAGAATCTTAAATTGCTGGAAATTAAACAGGATTTGGGAATTAAGCATGAAATTAAAGACACTGTGATGACTTGCATCATCTACCCTTCTTTCTCGCATAAAGAAGACCATAAAAAAGCATAAATCTCATTTGATCAGTACAATTCATGCATTATTTGATGAATATTATGGTACACTACTTTGAGATGAGTTGTGCTGAATTTTAGGTGAGAAAAGCATCAAAAATTGAGTAGAAGACAAACAAGAAGCTGGGCGTGTGAAACTGGCGTGCCACTTGAAGCAAACGCCACAAAATGCACTGGCGTGACACGCCAGGAGCTAGGCGTGGCACGACAGTACTAAAGTCCAGAGACGAAGTCCAAGCATGCATGTGGGCGTGGCACGCCAGAGACTGGGCGTGGCACGCCAATACAAGATTCCAGAGAGCTACTTTGGAGGACACAAGTTGGGCGTGGCACGCCTAATCCATCAACTACTATGGGCATGCCACTTGAGCAAAGGGGCGTGGCATGCCAACTCACCATTCCAAGAAGAACCTTCACTATGGCGTGCCACTTGGTGTCGAAGGCATGGCATGCCAGCCCAAGAAGTCACTTGGGTGTGCCACTTGAGAACCCAGGCATGGCATGCCAAGCTTGGAGAGTTCACAAATCCATGAGCGTGCCACTTGAGCAGTATAGCGTGGCATGCTGGTACAACAATCCAGAGAAGGGGGCTGAAGGCAATAGAAGACTGGGTGTGCCACTTGAGTGACCAGGCGTGGCACGCCAATGCACAAAAGTAAAGACTGGGCGTGCCACTTGGTGTCGAAGGCGTGGCACGCCAACCTTAGCACTTCACTATGGCGTGCCACTTGAAGACTGAGGTGTGGCACGCCAACTACTGGAACCAAGACAAGATCATGGGCGTGGCACGCCAGCCTTTAGGCGTGGCATGCTGGTGTAAGTTTCCAGAGAGGATGAAAGAGGCCAATTACATGGGGCGTGCTACTTGATATCGAAGGCGTGGCACGCTGGTGCACGAAATCGGGATCGTTCATTCCTTGGTAACGGCGCTGAAAACTCAATATGCACGTCTATAATTTTAATTCTTTGTCACAACTTTGCATAACTAACCAGCAAGTGCACTGGGTCGTCCAAGTAATAAACCTTACGTGAGTAAGGGTCGATCCCACGGAGATTTTCGGTATGAAGCAAGCTATGGTCATCTTGTAAATCTCAGTCAGGCGGATTCAAATGTTTAGGGTGAATTGATAATTAAAATAGAAATAAAATATAAAATAGGATAGAGATACTTATGTAATTCATTGGTGAGAATTTCAGATAAGCGTATGGAGATGCTTTGTCCCTTCTGTCTCTCTGCTTTCCTACTGTCTTCATCCAATCCTTCTTACTCCTTTCCATGGTAAGCTGTATGTTGGGCATCACCGTTGTGAATGGCTACATCCCGTCCTCTCAATGAAAATGGTCTAAATGCTCTGTCACAGCACGGCTAATCATCTGTCGGTTCTCAATCATACCGAAATAGGATTTACTATCCTTTTGCGTCTGTCACTATGCCCAGCACTTGCGAGTTTGAAGCTCGTCACAGCCATCCCTTCCCGGATCCTACTCGAAATACCACAGACAAGCTTTAGACTTTCCAGATCTCAAGAATGGCCGTCAATGGGTTCTAACTTATACGACATAGATTCTGGTTAAGGAATCCAAGAGATACACATTCGAGCCTTGTTTGCATGTAGAACAGAAGTGGTTGTCAGGCACGCGTTCATAGGTGAAAATGATGATGAGAGACACATAATCATCACATTCATCAAGTTCTTGGGTGCGAATGAATATCTTAGAATAGGAATAAGCTAGAATTGAATGGAAAATAGTAGTAATTCCATTAATTCATGAGGAACAGCAGAGCTCCACACCTTAATCTATGGTGTATAGAAACTCCACCGTTGAAAATACATAAGAACAAGGTCTAGGCATGGCCGAATGGCAAGCCTCCCAAAGAGGGTTTAATCATCAAAACATGATCAAAAGATGTAAATACAATAGTAAAAAGTTCTATTTATACTAAACTAGTTACTAGGGTTTACAAAAATGAGTAAATGATGTAGAAATCCACTTCCGGGGACCACTTGGTGTGTGCTTGGGCTGAGCAATGAAGCTTTCACATGTAGAGGTCTTCCTTGGAGTTGAACGCCAGTTTGTAACCTGTTTCTGGCATTTAACTCCACTTTGCAACCTGTTTCTGGCGTTTGACTCCAGAATTGGGCAGAGAGCTGGCGTTCAATGCCAGTTTGCGTCGTCTAAACTCAGGCAAAGTATAAGCTATTATATATTTTTGGAAAGCCCTGGATGTCTAATTTTCAACGCAATTGAGAGCGTGCCATTTGGAGTTCTGTAGCTCCAGAAAATCCATTTTGAGTACAGGAAGGTTAGAATCCAACAACATCAGCAGTCCTTTGTCAGCCTCTGAATCAGATTTTTGCTCAGGTCCCTCAATTTCAGCCAGAAATTATCTGAAATCACAGAAAAACACACAAACTCATATTAAAGTCCAGAAATGTGATTTTTAATTAAAAACTAATAAAAATATAATAAAAATTAACTAAATCATACCGAAAACTTACTAAAAACAATGCCAAAAAGCGTATAAATTATCCGCTCACGATTTCTGGCGTTTAACTCCACTTTGCAACCTGTTTCTGGCATTTGACTCCAGAATAGGGCAGAGAGCTGGCGTTCAACGCCAGTTTGCATCGTCTAAACTCGGGCAAAGTATGGACTATTATATATTTCTGGAAAGCCCTGGATGTCTACTTTCCAACGCAATTGAGAGCATGCTATTTGAAGTTCTGTAGCTCCAGAAAATCCATTTCGAGTGCAGGGAGGTCAAAATCCAACAGCATCAGCAGTCCTTTGTCAGCCTCTGAATCAGATTTTTGCTCAGGTCTCTCAATTTCAGCCAAAAATTACCTGAAATCACAGAAAAACACACAAACTCATAGTAAAGTCCAGAAATGTGATTTTTAATTAAAAACTAATAAAAATATAATAAAAATTAACTAAATCATACTAAAAACATACTAAAAACAATGCCAAAAGGCGTATAAATTATCCACTCATCACACGCCACCCACCATTCTTCACTTGGGCGTGCCACTTGAGCAACCAGGCATAGCACGCCAGTGTCATTTAGAGAGAATCATTGGGGCGTGCTGCTTGAGCTTGTGGCGTGGCACGCCAAACAGAGGAACCACCCACTCACAAAAGGGGTGTGGCACGCCCAGTGCAACTTTCCAGAGAAACCTAGCCAAGCAGAGAGCAAGGGCGTGGCACGCCAGACCTTGGGCGTGGCACGCTAGTACAAGTTTCCAGAGGCAAAAGGGAAGTGAGGAAGACAAGGGGCGTGCCACTTGAGTTCGAAGGCATAGCACGCCAGGGTTGTTAGAGGGACGAGCGTTCCACTTGAAGGAGTAGGCGTGGCACGCCAAGCTAGAAATGAAGGGCACGTGACACGCCAGATACACGCTAGCCACATGCCAGCTGAGAAGTCATGCTTATTGGGTGTTTTCTTTTCCCTCCAAAGATGTAATTTTCCTTTTTCACTTTTGTAATTCTTTTATTTTACTAGGAGTAGTATAAATACCCCCTAGGAGTACTGAAGAAAAGGGGGGTTAAGCAGTCAGTTTGAGATACACTTTTACATTTCACTTTTGAGCTATGAGTAGCTAACTTCCCTCTCATTGAAAGAGGGAGCTCTGTTGTACTTGATGGATTGATTATAGTGAAATCCTTCTTCTCTTCATCTTCTCTTTGATTTGCTAGAAGGAACTTCGTTCTTAATGCTTAGTATTCAATTATCTTGGGAAAGAGATTGAATGCAATTGGGTTTCATGGGGACCTTGGGAAAGGAAACATGAAACCATGCTTGAAATCCCTTCTCACACTAGAGTAGAATATGGGTTTTGGTGTTTGGATATGTGACATATAATCCTCCCTCTACTTGGACCTATGAAAGTGTGTGGTATAATCAAGGACCAAGCATATCTCTCTTTATGAGCAATTAGACCAAGGAATTGGCTATTGATCAAGATCTGAGAGATTGAGTCACCAAGGGATTGGGGCTCAATCAATCATGATTGCCAATAAGTTAATGAGTTGCATGACTGAAGAGGATGTAAGCTAGAATTGATCCAAAGAGACAACATCTCCCAATCTCAATGAATTTCCCCATTCTTATCTATCCATTTCTTTACTGTTTATTTTTACATTCAGCAATCCCCCATTCCCATTTACATTCCAGTCATTTATGATTCAGCACTTTACATTCTGCCATTTATATTTCTGCACTTTATTGCTTTTCTTTATATTTTAGTCATTTACATTTATGTCATTTATAATTATGCACTTCACAATACTATTGATCCGCTTGACTAATTCATCAATTGGTTAAAACTGCTCAAATTTGCCAATCTCTGTGGATACGATCCCACTCCACCGTGGGTTATTACTTGACGATAATTTTGGTGCGCTAGCCAAAAGGACTAATTCACCATTTTATAATGGGGGTGTGAATTCCGGTCATCAAGTTTTATGGCACCGTTGCCGGGGATTGGCTTAAATTTGACAGTGATTAAATCAATTGGAGAGCTAGATTAAGCAATTTAAATTTCTTGTTATTTTACTTTATTTTAGCACCCTTCTATTTTCTTTTATTTTGAGTTCTATTTCTTTCTTCTTTGATTATTTTTATCATCAGTATTTCCACTCCTCTAACTGTTTGATTAATTGCATCACTCACACTAACATCCACTCTAACAAGAGTAACTTCTTCATTCAATTTTTTTCTTCTCTTGTCTTTGCCTTGTTGGTTGTATGATAGGTAGAAGAAGCGGGGCTTCAACTTTCTTTGATTCTGAACCTGAGAGGACCTTACTTAGATTAAGGAGGGAAGCAAGAGGGAAAAAAGTTGTTGGTACTGAGGAAGAGGAAGAGTATTTCGAAACAAACATGGAGAATCACCATGAAGAAGAAGCTCACAATCATGCCAGAGAAGGCCCAGTAAATCATGATGGGCAAGAAAGGAGAGTCTTAGGCTCCTACATCAACCCAACCCCAGGAAATTGTGGCAGCAGCATCCTAAAGCCAACAATTCATGCCAATAATTTTGAGCTGAAACCTCAGCTCATCAAACTTGTTCAGAATAATTGCTCATATGGAGGAAGTGCCCAAGAAGATCCTAATCAACATCTCAGCACATTTTTTAGGATATGTGATACTGTAAAGTCCAACGGGGTACACCCCGACATCTACAAACTACTCTTGTTCCCTTTCTCACTCAGAGATAAGGTAGCAAAGTGGTTGGAGTCATTCCCCAAGGATAGCCTAACTACATGGGAAGAGGCCATGAACAGATTCCTTGCAAGATTTTACCCTCCACAAAGAATCAATAGGATAAGAGCTGAGGTGCAAACTTTCAGGCAGCATGATGGAGAAACACTTTATGAGGCCTGGGAGAGATTCAAAGATCTGACAAGAAGATGCCCACCAGATATGTTCAATGAATGGGTACAACTACACATCTTTTATGAGGGACTATCCTATGAAGCAAAGAAGGTTGTGGATCATTCTTCAGGAGGCTCACTCAACAAGAAGAAAACCATTGAAGAAGCCATAGATGTCATTGAGACTGTTGCTGAAAATGAGTATTTCTATGCTTCAGAGAGAACTCAAAAGAAGGGAGTGCTAGAGCTCAACTCTGTAGATGTCTTGTTAGCTCAGAACAAAGCAATTGCAGCTCAAATAGCAGCTCTAACCAAAAGGATGGAGGCCAACCAAGCCTCGGTCATTCAAGACCAAACTCCTCAACAAGAAGGGAATGCACCAGAATCTGAAAGGTGACTAGGAACAAGCCAACTATGTGAACAATTCATTCAGACCACCATATGAGCCACACTCTAAGACATACAACCCAGGTTGGAAGAACCACCCAAACTTTGGGTGGGGAAATCAACAAAACCTCAACCAGGACCACAACAAACCTTATTCATCAAATTACCATTTCAACCACAACCCCAACCATCAAATAGGGAGCCATAGACCCTACCACAACTCACAAAACACATCATACCATAGTAACCAACCCACACACAATAACCTCAACCAAGATACTTCATCCTCAACTATGCAACCATGTGAGATCAAGAGCAACTTTGAGAGGATGGAAGCTGCAATAGCACAACTGTCCTCACAAATTACAGGAGCAATCTCCACCCTCATGGATAGACAAGCACAATCTGACAGAAGGATAGACACTAATCAAAAAGAATACAGGTCAAATCTAAAAAATCAAGGAGCAGCAATCTCAAAGTTGGAAGCATAAGTGGAGATTTTGTCCAAGCAAATCCCACTTTCCACACACACATTTCCTAGTGATACCATGGCTAACCTAAGAGGGGAATGCAAAGCCATCACTCTAAGAAGTGGGAAGGTTGTAGAAGAAAGAATCACAAGCAAAGACAAGCATGAAGAAGTTGCAGCAAAGCATGAGAACAAGGATGAGGAAGAAAGCCCTGCCCCACCTCCACCAAAACCAGTCTTGAAGCCTTATGTGCCAAAGGCACTATACTCACAAAGACTGGGAAGAGATGGGAAGGATGGCCAGTTTTCTAAGTTCCTAGAGATTTTCAAGAGGCTCCAAATCAACATACCATTTGCTGAGGCATTAGAACAAATGCCACTCTATGCTAAATTTTTGAAGGAGCTTATAACCAAAAAGAGGAACTGGGAAGCAAAAGAAACCATAATCTTGACTGAAGAATGCAGCGCCATCATACAGAAGAAGCTGCCTCAAAAGCTGAAGGACCCAGGGAGTTTCCAAATTCCCTGCATCATAGGAGACATCACCATTGAGAAGGCTTTGTGTGATTTGGGAGCTAGCATAAATCTTATGTCCATGACCATGATGAGAAGGATGAAGATTGAGGAAGCCAAGCCAACAAGAATGGCACTCCAATTGGCTGACAGAACATTTAAGTTTCCACATGGGGTGGTGGAAGACTTGCTAGTGAAAGTAGGAGAGTTCATCTTTCCTGCTGATTTTGTTGTGCTGGACATGGAAGAAGAGGCCAACACGTCAATTATCTTAGGAAGACCATTCCTAGCTACTGCTGGAGCCATCATCGATGTGCAAAAAGGGGAACTAGTTTTGAGGTTGTATGAGGAGAAAATGGTCTTTAATGTCTTTAAAGCAATGAGTTACCCCAAGGAGTCCATAGGAGAATGCATGCTGGTAGACACCATGGAACAAATAGTTCAAGAAGTTTTGGAAGAAGAACAATGTGAAGGAACCATAGAGCTGGGACAAGCACCAGATGGAGAATTACCACAAGCGAACATGGGAAATTCAATCATGCCAACCACTACAAGCAACAAAGGTGCAGAGTCACCAAAACTAGAGTTGAAAGCATTACCACCCAACTTGAAATATGCATATCTGGATGCTAACAACACCCAACCAGTGATCATAAATTCAATTCTGAGTAAGGAACAAAAAGAGGAGCTCATCCAAGTGCTGAGACAACACAAGGATGCCATATGCTGGACACTTGCAGATTTGAAAGGGATCAGTCCTTCAATGTGTATGCATAAGATCTTACTTGAAGAAGACGCCAAACCTTCAAGACAACAACAAAGGAGGCTGAATCCAACTATGAATGAAGTGGTTCAGAAAGAAGTGTTGAAATTGTGGCAAGCAAGGGTGATCTACCCTATCTCAGACAGTCATTGGGTAAGCCCGGTGCAAGTAGTCCCTAAGAAGGGAGGGATCACTATTGTGGCAAATGAGAAGAATGAATTGATATCCACAAGGACAGTAACCGGATGGCGTATGTGCATTGACTACCGGAAACTTAACGAAGCCACCCGGAAGGACCACTTTCCTTTACCTTTCATGGACCAGATGCTTGAAAGATTGGCAGGACATGAGTACTACTGCTTCCTAGATGGGTATTCGGGCTACAATCAAATTGTTGCAGACCCCAAGGATCAGGAAAAAACTTCATTTACTTGTCCATATGGTGTCTTTGCTTATAGGAGAATGCCCTTTGGATTGTGCAATGCACCTGCAACATTCCAAAGGTGCATGCTCTCCATTTTTTCAGACATGATTGAGAAGTTCATAGAAGTATTCATGGATGACTTCTCTGTATTTGGGAACTCATATTCTGATTGCCTATACCATCTTGCTCTTGTGCTAAAAAGGTGTCAAGAAACCAACCTAGTTTTAAACTGGGAGAAGTGCCATTTTATGGTGACTGAAGGGGTGGTTCATGGTCACAAGATTTCAAAAGATGGTATAGAAGTGGACAAGGCAAAAGTGGAAGTAATTGAAAAATTACCTCCACCTTGCAATGTCAAAGCAATCAGAAGTTTTTTGGGACACGCTGGGTTCTATAGGAGGTTTATCAAAGATTTTTCAAAGATTGCAAAACCTCTTAGCAACCTACTTGTTGATGCCAGGGCATCTTGGCTAGTTTTACTAGCCATTTTTTATATGCTTTAGGTTGGTTTCATGCATTTTCTTAGGAAATAAGCAAGTATTTGGTTGAAAATGCATTCATACCATGATTCAAGCAAACATTGTGAATTTTGAATGATTTCATGAGAATTATGCATGAATTGAATGATAAATAGATGATGCATGATCTCATGATTAAAAGCAAGACTTTGATGCACTTTGTTTGATTGATGTCAGGTAACAAGAAGCAGAAAAGAGCCACGTTAGTGGCTATGTTAGTACCACTAACGTGGCCATTAACGTGGAAGAAAAGAGAAGCCCCAACGTTAATGAGAAAGTTAATAGCATTAACTTTGAAGAAGGAGAGCATGGAACGTTAGTGATAAAAGTAAACACCACTAACATTAGCGAAGGGGCAAGAAGACCCACGTTAGCTTCCACGTTAGTTACATTAACGTGGGAACTAACGTGGAAGGAAAGGGAGATGCCAACGTTAGTGGAAAAAGTGAGTGCCACTAACGTTTGCGAAGCAAAAAGACCCACGTTAGCTTCCACGTTAACTACATTAACGTGGGAACTAACATGGAAGGAAAGAGAGATGCCAAAGTTAGTGGAAAAGGTGATCTCCACTAACGTTTTCGAAGCAAAAAGACCCACATTGATGGCCACGTTAACTACATTAACGTGGTAGTTAACGTGGGCAAAAGTCTCACCTGGCAACCTGACCATGCCTTCTTCAAACAAGAATAACTTGAGCCAAAAAACTTCAAATGAGGTGATTTTAGTGGCATTGGAAAGTAGGATTCCAGAGCTTTCCAAGCATATATGGCACTACATGGTGGACACTAAATTTGAGGGAGAAAACCTGCCCAGAAAGTGCAAAGATGAATATAGTATCAACCTGTAGTAAGGCCAGCTGACCTCTTCACCTTCCAAGAAGTGTAACTCGAGCTGTAGATCTTCAAATGATGCGCTTCCAACGCGTTGGAAAGTAGACATCTAGGGCTTTCCAACAATATATAATAGTATAGAATGGACATTAAGTTTGAGCTCCAGAACCTGGCAATTTTCATCCCCTGATCGCGGACATTATTGGCACTCACGTTTTCCAATAACGCCAGCGACTAGGCCAGCGACCTTGTCCACTTCAAATGAGCATAACTTGAGTTACCGAGGTCCAATTGAGGTGATTCTAGTTGTATTAAAAATATGACATTCAGAGCTTTCCAACGATATATAATAGTCCATAGTGGGCATGAAATTGGAGCACAAACAAGATGCATCTTTTAAACCCCAAAAACACCAACTGGGTAGCAAGTGTGACGTTAGCCACACTAACTTCAGCACTAACGCCACACATGTAGCATTAGTGAGGCTAACGGTGGCACTAATGATTAGCACCTGGACCTCAACTTGATTCACTACTCTTTCAAGGACCACCCAACCTCAAGGAAGCAAGCCCACAAGTGTCAACCAATCAAGGCCACAAGAAGCATCTAGAATAGGAATTTTCATTTAATTGTAAATTGCTTTCATTTTGTAATTTAGGAGAGCCTATATAAGGGCCTTAGTTTTTACATTCAAAGGGGGGACTGACATTCTGGAACTGGGAGATTGAAGAGGGGTCTTCAGACTCCCTCCCCTCGAACACTTTTCCTTCTCCTTCTTTTCTTTGTACTTTTCATTTATGAATTTTGAAGTTTCAATTTTAGTTTTAATCTTCATCTTTACTTTTCTGCACTTTCTTTCTTTTCTATTTTGGTAGAGCAATGAACAACTAACTCTTTTCATTAGGTTAGAGAGCTCTATTGTGATTCAATGGATCAATTGTAGTTCTTATTCTTCTTCTTCTTTCTTTTCTCTTGATTTTACTAGAGAGCTTTTGATCTACATCCAATTGGGTAATTGTCTCGGAAGAGAAATTGCTCATACTTGGATTTCCTCTGAACCTTGGAATAAGAATGAGGAAATCATGCTAGAAATGCTCTCTCACATTGGATTAGTTTGGGGGTTGGATGGATATTGTGACATTTAATCCTACCAATACTTTGATCTATGAATGTGTGTGGTATAATCAGTGACCATACTTCATCTCTTCTCATGAGCGATTAGACTAAGGAATTGGCTATTGATCAAGATTTGAGAGATTGGATTGCCAAAGAATTGGGATCCAATCACTTAAGATTGCCAAGGAGATCAATGAATGCATTGATTGAGGAAGAGATGAGAATGAACTTGATCCGGAGGATTGCAATATCTCTTGATCCCAATGTTCATTTTAGTTTTAGTTCTTACATTTACTTTTCTTGCTATTTTACTTCTCTGCACTTTATTGCTTTCTTTACTTTTATGCCATTTACATTTCCTTGTTGCTTATCACTCCAATATGATTCGTCTAACTAGGATAATCAATTAATCATTGATTGCTTAATCCGTTAATCCCTGTGGATTCGACCTCACTCTATTGTGAGTTTTACTTGACGACAATTCGGTATACTTGCCGAGGGAAATTTGTTGAGAGACAAGTTTCCGTGCATCAAGTTTATGGCGCCGTTGCCGGGGATTAATTGTGATTAACAAACTACCGGTTGATTGATTTACTAGATTAGACACTTTCCTTTTGTCTTTGTTTTCTTTTGTTTCTTTATTTTCTTTTGCTAACTAACTGTTTGTGATATTGCCTCACTAAGAATCCCTCATTTATTACAATGGAGATTCTAATTTCTTTTGGTGATTATTGTTTGAGACAGAGCTTTTTGTAGGAAAGAAAGGAGCATCCATCATATTTTAGTCAATCAAATTTTATGGGAAAATCTCCACCACCACAAAATGATTCACTTTACTATGCTCATGGTGGGTGGGAGTATCGAGAACATGAAATGGGGTACTTTCCAAAGCCACAAAATGGTCCATATTTTGGTGAAATTGATCACTACTCAAGTTGTGGCTGGGAAGATCAAAATCAAAGAGATTTCACTCATTCATACCCCAGTCATCAAGAGCCATCACCTCTCAATTATGCAACCTCACCTCCAAGTTTTGCATGCCTAAATCCTTCATCATTTGAGTATGCCTCAGCACAAAAGTCTATCCCAAATCCATACAATTCATTTCACCATCCACAAAACTCAATCCACTACCCACAAGAGTCATACCACTTTCAGAACACACAACCACAAAATAACCAATTCTATTCATAAGCCAACCTCGCCCAACCATTACAACCTACCCAACCGCCTTTAGATAGACTTGCTAGGATAGAACTCATCATGGAAGAGCTCAAAAAAAGTAGAGAAGAAGAGAGACTCATTAGGATAGAACTCCTCCTTGAAGAAATAATAAAGACAAACGAAGAGGAGAAAATAGCAAAAAGGGACCATGAAGAAAAATTGAGACAGAATGCACAACTCTATTCTGAAGAACAATTCATTGAAGAGCTGAGATCACAAAGAGAGACCACTTCACTCTCTCCAGAAACAGAGGAGTTCATTCAAAGGTCAAGAACAATGGAGGAAGTCAATCAAGGAAACCCACACTCCAATGAAACAGAGAGTTGCAGAGAGGGTGAGTTCATTAAACCACCAATTCAAGAAGATCTTGATGAAGAGGATGCTCCAACCATCATACAACACCCAAGTTCTGAAATCAAGGTGGTGAAGGCAATCAACATGAACACTAAAAAGAGGATGGTGACCAAGAAAAGAAGGACAATATCCATGAAGAAGAAAAGGTCAACCAAAAGCCATCCCACCACTACCCCAACAAGCAAGTTTACTCAAGCTAACAACAAAAGAAAGCTTGCTGGGGAGAGGCACTCAAAACAAGGGGCATTAACTGGCTCCTCTTTCCTCTTGAGGTCATTCCTCTTAACAAACTGGAAGAAGAGGAAGAAAGTCATGAATAACATGTCAAGCTAATGACATTAAAAGAGCGCTTGTTGGGAGGCAACCCAACCGTAGGTAACATTTCCTTGCTTTGCTTAGTTTACTTTCAATAATTTGGCATATGATTGCATTCTAAGTTTGGTGTTGCCATGCAACAATTTGATTTTCAATCTTCACCGGGTACTTGCAACATTCTAAACTGAGAGTGTCACACTAAGTTTGGTGTTGCCACTTATCTTTCGTGCAAGGTATGACGAACAGGATTTGAGCTAGTAAAGAATTTTAAAATAATAGTCGCGTTGTAGATATAGATTCTAAACCAACAGAAATCCCTTCGTGCAAACGTTTTGGTTGTCACAAGTAACAAACCCCTTAAAAATTGATAACCAAGTATTTAAACCTCGGGTCGTCTTCTCAAGGAACTGCAGGGAAGTATGTTCTTATTATTGGTTATGGAGATTGTAAATTTGGGGTTTCAAGAATGAGGAATAAGTAATTTAATGACGAGTAAATTAAATGGCAATTAAAATAAATAATAACTGTAAAGCAACCTTTGGCAAGGTAAGAGAAATTGGAAGTCCAACTTAGTTATCCCTCTCAACAATAATGAAAGTTGAATCTTAATTCCACTTAGTTAACATTTACTAAAGCAAAGGAAAGTCAAGGGACTAATTAGTTTGACCTTCGAATCCTATTTATTTCCTAAGAAAAGGTTGGGATCATTGAAGTTCAGTTCAATTAGCAAAGATAGCGATTATCAATTATGCTGAGTTTGATAACTGTTGAGTTACTGATTTTTTAACCAAGACCAAAAGGGGAAAAATAAATTGTTGGAATAAAAATGTCCTTAGATGGGAAGCAATAGTAACATAAATTAAAGAGAAAGCAATATTAAACTGAAATACCTCAAATAACATTAATTCAAATAATAATCTGTAACATGGAAGAATTCATAAATTAAATAGCAAAAGTAAATAATCAATCCAAAGTAAAACAAAATAAAAGGGAAGCTTAAAATAAAGAAACATTAAACCTAGATCGAGAGTTACTCTTAAAAACTAAGAGAAGTCCTAAATCCTAAGAGAGAGAGAGGAGAGATCCTCTCTCAAAACTAAATCTAAATCATGGAAAGTAATAAAAAATGCGAGCTCCCTTTTTTGAATGGATGCATTCCTCCACTTTATAACCTCTAATCTATGCTGTCTGTACTTGGATCTGGGCCAAAAGGGCTTCAGAATTTGCTGGGGGCGTATTCTGTAAATTCTGGTACGAGGCCTCTGTCACGCGTCCGCGTGGGTCACGCGGTCGCGTCATCTGGAGTTCTTCTTATCACGCGGTCGCGTCGGTCACGCGTCCGCGTCGTATGCGATTCGCTCAAGTCGCGCGGTCGCGTCAGTTATGCGGCCACGTCGCTACTTCTTCGCTCTTGGCACGCGATCGCGTCGTCCATGCGATCGCGTGGATGCTAGTTTCTTCAAAACTCCGTTTTGCACTTTCCTTCCATTTTTGTACGTTTCCTTTTCCATCCTTTAAGTCATTCTTCCTTAGAAGATCTGAAACTACTCAACACACTAATCACAGCATCAAATGGAAATAAAGGTAATTAAAATAATTAATTTTAAAGCATAGGAAACATGTTTTTCACATACATCACATAATAAGGAAGGGAAAGTAAAACCATACAATTAATATGAATAAGTGGGTGAAGGATTGAATAAATCACTCAAACTAAGCACAAAATATCTCACAAAATATGGGTTTATCAACCTCCCCACACTTAAACAATAGCATGCCCTCATGCTAAATCCAAGGTAAAGAATAAGGTAAGGTTAAAGTGGTGGAATGTTATGCAATGCAACCTATTCTAAATGCATCTACCTAAATGAGTCATGCAATTCTAATTTATTCACTCATATATAAAGCTTACATGTTAAATTAATTTACATTCTCAAGGAATCATATATATATATATATATATATAGCCAACCCTTAAATAATAAAGCACTTTTGCAAATGAGATGGGAAAGAAAAATATTTTACAAACTTGCAAAACAATTAGTAAATTAAGCACATATATATGTTGATGAGTTATTGAATCCTCACTGGATTTTGTGTTTACTCTCTAGTCACTCAGTGTTTATTGGGTTAATCTCTCTATTTTTCTTTTTATTCTTTACTTTCTACAACTTTGTTCTTCATCTAACCAATCAACAGTTATACAATATAGGCATACAAAAATCATGAGGTCTTTAATTAAGGTTATAATGGGGCCAAGGTAAAGGTAGGGGTATATGTATAAGGCAAAGTGAGCTAATTAAGTGAATCCTTGATTAGTCTAAGATCTCACCTAGCATACATATTTTCTAAATTAGAGCTTCTTCACCTATTTTCCCATTTTTCCACTTTTGATGTTACATGCTCATGCCTTAATGTTTATTTTTATTCCATGTGCATTGTTTTTATTTTGCATTTGGGGAATTCTTTTGTATTCCCTTTATTCAAATGCTGAGAATTAAATTTTTTTTTTTTTATGCACATGGTAATATAATTACTTCAATTTTACATGAACATGTTTCCCAAAATTTTTATTTTAAATCATTTTATTCCTTTCAACTTCCTACCCTTTGTTTTTATCATCCATGTTCCCAATAGGTTTCCCCACACTTAAACAATACATAATTTCTATCTTAAGCTAACCAAGGATTTAACTTGGGATTTTTATTTTGTTTTTCTGCTTAAGGCTAGTAATGTGGTTATTAAAACAAAGGGGGGAAATTTTGAAGGCTCAAGGGGGCTAACAATGGTGATGTAAAAGGTAGGTTACTTTTGGGACAAGTGGGTTTAAAATCAAACAATGGCCTCAATCACTTCTTGGTATGTATCTATATTCTACAACCGGACATATAGATTAAAGCAAAGTAAAGAACATCAGGATAAAAAGAAGCGAAACACACAGGAATGAAATTATGGTTTGAATGCAACCATATAATTAAGCTCAAGACTCACAGGCTGTGTGTTCTCTAACTCAAGCATCATATATCATTCATATATGTTATGCAGGTTTAGTTAAAAATTCCCATTATTCTCATAAAAAATTATTTAGGGTAGCCTTTAAAGTTTTAATGTTTCTCCTTGATGAAATGTTGTCAACTTAACTAACATGTGATCCTACATATAAAAAGTGTATGGATTTGATTATGTTATGTTCAAGTCTCTAGCTTACTTCCTTTTTATATCTTTTCAATTTAAACTAAGTTATCTTTATGCTAAAAAGGGTAAACTATACTAATTAATCCATTAATAAGTTAGAATTGCAAACTAAACTAAATAACTAAAATATGAACTAAAAATGCAAAATACAGAAAAAGAGTAGAAATACATAAAAGTAGCAATGTATAAGTACTCAGAAAATAACAATAGAAAAGAAAAATACAGAAAAATATCCAAAATAAAAGAAAAGAGTCTGTAATGGTTCACCAAGATAATATGCCAGAGATGGCGACCTCCCCACACTTAAAATGGAGCATCGTCCCTGATGCTCAGTCAAGCCGGGTGTGAAGGGGTGTCATCACTGGTAGGAATAGTAGTTGGAGTCTCGGTGGTGGTGGGCTGAGGATCTGGCTGCTGTAGAGGAGGTGCTGATTGGATCGGGATCTCATGATCTGTAGCCTCAATCTGATGTGGAACCTTTGCCTGGGGAGCAGCCTGCTCTGTGCCTGTCTGCGGATGGGTCTCCTCCTGGGAATGAGTCTCCTCCTCGTGCTCATCTGCCTCCTTCTCTGATGGCTCTGATGGTGTGTCAGGCTCGGAGGGGATGTCACTGCCCTGTCGGATCATCAGCTTCAGATGCTCATAGCGTCGCTTGCTGCGACGCTCCGATCTCTCATACCAGCACCGGTTACGGCGCTCCATCTGATCTAGCTGTCGGAACAAGCGGTGCACGAGGCGGTACACTGGCTCTGAGGCAGGTGGAGGTGCAGTGGTGGCAGCAGGGGCAGCTGTGGAAGAAGAGGGTCCGGCGGACGGTGGGGCTGTCTCATCAGTAGCAGTGAAGGGTGGTGGTCTGTAGCCCAAAGCTAGGAAGTTCCTACTGTGAGGAATGATCTTCCTACAGTCCGCAGCCGGTGGTCTCTCATCGGCATCCTCTCATGGCACGTCAGCTCGACGGCCCAGCTGTGTCACCAAAAAGGGAAAAGGGAGAGTGCCTCGGACGTGGACCCTGGCCATATAATGCCGGATAAATCGTGGCAAGTACAGGTCCTTACCCTCCATCACACACCATAGGAGGGTGATCATAGCAGCCGGAATCTCTGTCTCATGAGTACTCGGCATCACATAATTACTCAGGATCTGATGCCATAACTGAGCCTCATCATTTAAGTACGCCCTCTTGATTCCCTTGGGCAAGGTGGTGTCCTGACCCATCTCCCAAGGAACAGTCGGGTCCAGGGCTATCCTCGCCTTAACAGCATCCCAATCAAACTTCATCAGGCGCATGTCCTCCTCAGCCTTTTTGTATCCATCAGGCTGATCGGACTTAGGTGGGAGCTGTAGAATGTCCTCTATGGCCTCTTCAATGACCAGAATCTGCTTTCCCCTTAGGTGTACTGCATCCAGGAAAGTCAAGAAGTAGTTGCAGTAGAATTCCCTTACCCAATATGCGTTCACCTCAGCCAAATTTCTCTCCAGAAAGAACCAGCCTCTTTGTTTGATTTGCTCAGTGGTGTACTGGTGTTGAACGCCCAAAGGAAGCTCAGTTCTGGCGTTCAGACGCCAGAAATAGATAAGGAGTTGGCGTCTAACACCACTCCAGCTTCCACCCGTGGTATTCAAACACCAGTGGGGGATCAGACACATACAAGTGCTGAAAGCAACTCCTCTAAAAAGGCTTCTCAACCCATGGCTGTAGGCAATAAACCTGCAGCAACTAAAGTTGAGGAATACAAAGCTAAAATGCCTTATCCTCAGAAACTCCACCAAGCGGAACAGGATAAGCAATTTGCTCGCTTTGCAGACTATCTCAGGACTCTTGAGATAAAGATTCCATTTGCAGAGGCACTTGAGCAAATACCCTCTTATGCTAAGTTCATGAAAGAGATCTTAAGTCATAAGAAGGATTGGAAGGAAACTGAGAAAGTTTACCTCACTGAAGAATGCAGTACAGTCATTCTGAAAAGCTTACCTGAGAAGCTTAAGGATCCGAGAAGCTTTATGATACCATGCACATTAGAAGGTACTTGTACCAAGCAAGCTCTATGTGATCTTGGGACAAATATTAACCTAATACCTGCAGCTACTATCAAAAAGCTTGGGTTGACTGATGAAGTTAAACCAATCCGGATATGTCTCCAACTTGCTGATGGCTCTATTAAATACCCATCAGGCGTAATTGAAGACATGATTGTCAAGGTTGGGCCATTTGCCTTTCCTACTGACTTTGTGGTGCTGGAAATGGAGGAGCACAAGAGTGCAACTATCATTCTAGGAAGACCTTTCTTAGCAACTGGACGAACCCTCATTGACGTCCAAAAAGGGGAAGTGACCCTGAGAGTCAATGAGGACGAGTTTAAGTTGAATGTTGTCAAAGCTATGCAGCATCCAGACACCCAAAATGATTACATGAGCATTGATATTATTGACACTCTGGTAAAAGAGGTCAATATGGCAGAGAGTCTCGAATCAGAGCTAGATGATATCTTTAAAGATGTTCAGCCTGATCTGGAGGAACCAGAGAGAATAATAGAACCTCTGAAAATCCCTCAGGAAGAGTGAAACCTCCCAAACCCGAGCTCAAACCATTACCACCATCCCTAAAATATGCATTTCTGGGAGAAGGTGATACCTTTCCTGTAATCATAAGCTCTACCTTAGAGCCACAGGAAGAGGAAGCACTAATTCAAGTGCTAAGGACACACAAGACAGCTCTTGAATGGTCCATCAGTGATCTTAAGGGCATTAGCCCAGCCAGATGCATGCACAAGATCCTATTTGAGGGTGACGCTAAGCTAGTGGTTCAACCACAGAGGCGGCTAAATCCAGCCATGAAGGAGGTGGTGCAGAAGGAGGTCACTAAATTACTAGAGGCTAGGATTATTTATCCCATTTCTGATAGACCCTGGGTAAGCCCTGTTCAAGTCGTCCCTAAGAAGGGTGGCATGACAGTGGTTCATAATGAAAAAAATGAACTAGTTCCTACAAGAACAGTTACAGGGTGGCGTATGTGTATTGATTACAGAAGGCTCAATACAGCTACCAGAAAGGATCATTTTCCTTTACCATTCATAGACCAGATGCTAGAAAGACTAGCAGGTCATGAATACTACTGCTTCCTGGATAGATATTCAGGTTATAATCAAATTGCAGTAGATCCCCAGGATCAAGAGAAAATAGCATTCACATGCCCATCTGGAGTATTTGCATACAGAAGGATGTCATTTGGTCTGTGCAATGTACCTGCAACCTTTCAAAGATGCATGCTCTCTATTTTCTCTGATATGGTAGAAAAATTTCTGGAAGTCTTCATGGATGACTTTTCAGTGCTTGGAGACTCATTCAGCTCTAGTCTTGACCATCTAGCACTTGTTCTAAAGAGATGCCAAGAGACTAATCTAGTTTTAAACTGGGAGAAATGTCACTTTATGGTGACTGAAGGAATTGTCCTTGGGCACAAAATTTCAAACAAGGGAATAGAGGTGGATCAAGCTAAGGTAGAGGTAATTGAAAAATTACCACCACCTGCCAATGTTAAGGCAATCAGAAGCTTTCTGGGGCATGCAGGATTCTATAGGAGATTTACAAAAGATTTTCCAAAAATCACCAAACCTTTGAGTAATCTGCTAACTGCTGATATGCCATTTATCTTTGATAAGGAGTGTCTGCAGGCGTTTGAGACTCTGAAAGCTAAGCTGGTCACAGCACCAGTTATCTCTGCACTAGACTGGACATTACCATTTGAACTGATGTATGATGCCAGTGACCATGCCATTGGTGCAGTGTTGGGACAAAGGCATGACAAGCTTCTGCACGTTATTTACTATGACAGTCGTGTTTTAAATGACGCACAGAAGAACTACACAACCACAGAAAAAGAGTTACTTGTAGTGGTTTACGCTATTGACAAGTTCAGATCTTATTTAGTAGGATCAAAAGTGATTGTGTACACTGACCATGCTGCTCTTAAATTTCTACTCACAAAGCAGGATTCAAAACCCAGACTCATCAGATGGGTGTTGCTTCTGCAGGAGTTTGATATAGAAATAAGAGACAGAAAAGGGACTGAGAACCAAGTAGTAGATCATTTGTCCCGAATAGAACCAGTAGAAGGGGCGTCCCTCCCTCTTACTGAAATCTCTGAAAACTTTTCGGATGAGCACCTCTTTGCCATCCAAGAAGTGCAATGTTTGCAGACATTACAAACTACAAAGCAGTGAGATTCATACCCAAAGAGTACAGTAGGCAGCAAACAAAGAAATTGATCACGGATGCAAAGTACTATCTTTGGGATGAACCATATCTCTTCAAGAGATGTGCAGACGGAGTAATCTGTAGATGTGGGCTTAAAGAAGAAGCATAGAAGATCCTCTGGCATTGCCATGGATCACAGTATAGAGGACATTTTGGAAGTGAGCGAACAGCTACAAGAGTCCTCCAATGTGGCTTCTACTGGCCTACTCTCTATAAAGACTCCCGAGTGTTTGTACTTAATTGTGACAGTTGCCAAAGATCTGGCAATCTGCCTTACAGTTATGCCATGCCTCAACAAGAGATCTTGGAGATTGAGTTATTTGATGTATGGGGTATTGACTTCATGGGACCTTTCCCACCATCATACTCAAACACTTATATTCTGGTGGCAGTGGATTATGTACCCAAATGGGTGGAAGCTATTGCAACACTCACTAATGATACTAAGACAGTGCTGAAATTCCTCCAGAAATACATCTTCAGCAGATTTGGTATCCCTAGAGTACTAATCAGTGATGGGGGCACTCATTTCTGTAATAAACAGCTTTACTCTGCTTTGGTTCGATATGGAGTTAGCCACTGGGTAGCTACTCCATATCATCCACAGACAAATGGGCAAGCTAAAGTCTCTAATAGAGAACTTAAAAGAATCCTGGAACAGACTGTGATTAACCGTAGAAGGGATTGGGAAAGAAGCTTGGATGATGCTCTGTGGCCATACAGAACAGCATTCAAGACACCTATAAGAACTTCTCCATACCAGCTGGTGTATGAAAAAGCCTATCACTTGCCAGTGGAACTGGAACATAAGGCCTATTGGGCAACCAGATTCTTAAACCTTGATGCCAAGTTAGCTGCAGAAAAACGATTGCTCCAGTTAAATGAGCTAGAGGAATTCAGACTCAATGCTTTCAAAAATGCAAAAATTTACAAAAAGAAAGCAAAAAGATGGCATGATAAGAAACTGTCATCCAGAGTCTTTGAGCCAGGGCAGAAAGTTCTGCTATTTAATTCTAGGCTCAGATTATTCCTCGGGAAATTGAAATCCCGGTGGAGAGGTCCATATGTGATTACAAGTGTGTCACCGTATGGATACGTGGAGCTTCAGGATAATGATTCTAACAAAAAATTCATTATTAATGGACAGAGAGTCAAACATTATCTTGAAACCAATTTTGAGCAAGAATGCTCAAAACTGAGACTTGATTAAAGTTCAGTAATAGTCTAGCTAAAGACAGTAAAGAAGCGCTTGCTGGGAGGCAACCCACCATTGACAAAGTTTATTTGTTAATTAATTAATTTTTACAAGTTTATGTCAATTATCTTCAAGGTAAAATAGCAATTTCTTGAGTTCACAAAGTTACAGAAGGATCCACAGGATAAAACAGCAAAAAAGAAGCTCACTGGTGCGAAAAAGCCAGTAAGAGCTGTTTTGGGCGCTGAACGCCCAAAAGAAGCATCTACTGGGCGTTCAACGCCAGTAAGGATAGTCATCTGGGCGTTAAACGCCAGAAAGAAGCATCCTCTAGGCGTTGAATGCCAGAAAGAAGCACCTTCTGGGCGTTTAACGCCAGATTTATAGCGTCCTGGGCGTTCAGAAAAACGCCCAGTGACAAAGGAGTTCCTGGCGTTCAACGCCAGCTAGAAGCAACAGTTGGGCGTTGAACCCCCAGGAGAAGCTGCAAATGGGCGTTAAACGCCCAAAACATGCAGCGTTTGGGCGTTTAACGCCAGGATTGTGGGGAGGAGATAAATTCGTTTTCAATTCACATTTTTTCAAATTTTTATGTTTCAATTCATGATTTCTTGCATAAACATGTTACAAACTCTCATCCTTCAATTCCAAAAATTTTAATCCTAATTTCTAAAATCCCTTTTTCAAAAATATCAAATGTATCTTAATTCATAAACACACATCCTTTTTCAAATCCCATCCAACTTCTTTTCTAATTTTTTTTCAAAAATCAATTATCTTTTCAAAATAATCCCAAATCTTTTTTTTTTTAATTCAGATTTATCTTTTTCAAATATCTTCTATATCTTTTCAATTTTCAATTATATTTTTTTTCTATCATATTTATCTTTTACAAATCTTACCTTCTATCTTATCTTTCTTCAAAATTTTCGAAAACCCATCCCCCTCCCTTTAAATCCACATTCGGCCTCTCTCCTCTCCCCAACAATTCGAAAACTAGCTCTCCTTCTATCCCTCTCCTTTCTTTTCTTTTGCTTGAGGACAAGCAAACCTCTAAGTTTGGTGTGTTTATCCGTGATCACTAAACCACACCCACTAAGATCATGGCCCCTAAAGGAAAACAACCCACTCCAAGAGGCAAGAAAGAGAGTATTCCAAAACCACTTTGGAATCAAGGGAAGTTCTTAACCAAAGAACATTCAGACCATTACTACAAAATAATAAGTCTAAGGTCAGTGATCCTGGAAGTCAAATTCGATCTGAAAGAAGATGAATATCTGGAGATCCAAGAGCAAATTCGAAACAGGAGCTGGAAAATCCTAGCTAATCCTGAAACAAAGGTGGGAAGAAACATGGTTCAGGAATTCTACGCTAATCTGTGGCAAACAGACAGGCAGAGAATATCTGGAACTGCTCTCTATGACTATCGGACCTTGGTCAGAGGAAAGATTATTCACATCCACCCTGATAAAATCAGGGAGATCTTTAAGCTACCTCAGCTGAAAGATGACCCAAACTCTTTTAATAGGAGAATGATGAGAACAAATAAAGGCCTGGACAAGATTCTAGAGGAAATATGCCTCCCTGGAGCCAGTGGACCACCAGCACCAAGGGCGTCCCAAATTAACTCAAGAGAGAAGATCTCAAACCAGTCGCCAGAGGCTGGCTGGACTTCATTGGGCGTTCTATACTGCCCACTAGCAACCGCTCTGAGGTCACTGTTAAAAGAGCAGTGATGATCCACTGCATTATGTTGGGAAGAGAAGTGGAAGTTCATCAGCTGATTTCGTGTGAACTTTACATAATTGCAAACAAGAACTCCAAAGATGCTAAATTGGCTTATCCAAGTTTAATATCTATGCTATGTAAAGATGCTGGAGTGAAGATGGGAATAACTGAGTATATCTCAGTTGAGCGACCAATCACCAAAATATCAATGGAAAAACAACAAGTGCAGGATGACCCCGTCAAGAGGAGAGCACAGGAATCCCTCCGGAAATCCCTTAATTTGAATACTGGGAGCATCTTGAAGCATCGGTTACCAAGTTGCAAGAAGCTATGGACCAAATAAAGGAAGAACAAAAAAATCAAAATAGCATGCTTTGCAAACTGCTTGGGGAACAAGAAGAGCAAAGGCGTGACTTGAAGGAACTGAAGCGTCAGAAATTATCTCTTGAAGGACCAAGCACCCCACAGACTAGAGGAACATCCACTTCCCAAAATAAAGGTTGTTGAGTCCTAATCTTAGCTTTACTCTATGATACTTGTCTTATAGGAATTTACCTTAGAAGTTATATAGGAGTAGTAGTAATTAGTATATCTATTTTGATTTTATTTCCAATTAAGCTATAATTTATTTTTCTCATCATCATCAAACATGAATAAAATAGTAGATTTTTAGAATAAAGGGGCAATTTAATTTTGAGTTCTTAATAAGGAAAATTCTAATTATTTATATGTGGTGGCAATACTTTTTGTCTTCTGAATGAATGCTTGAACAGTGCATATTTTTTATACTGAATTTCATGAATGTTAAAATTGTTGGCTTCTGAAAAAATGATGAATAAGAGAAATATTATTGCTGATCTGAAAAATCATGAAATTGATTCTTGAAGCAAGAAAAAGCAGTGAAAAAAAAAAGGGAATCATTGGATAAAGAAAAAGAAAAAGCCAATAACCCTTAAAACCAAAAGGCAAGGGTGAAAAGGATCCAAGGCTTTGAGCATCAATGGGTAAGAGGGCCCAAGGAAATAAATCCAGGCCTAAGCGGCTAAATCAAGTTGTCTCTAACCATGTGCTTGTGGCATGCAGGTCCAAATGAAAAGCTTGAGACTGAGTGGTTAAAGTCGTGATCCAAGGCAAAGGAGTGTACTTAAGAACTCTGGACACCTCTAATTGGGGACTTTAGCAAAGCTAAGTCACAATCTGAAAAGGTTCACCCAGTTATGTGTCTGTGGCATTTATGTATCCGGTGGTAATACTGGAAAACAAAGTGCTTAGGGCCACGGCCAAGACTCATAAAGTAACTGTGTTCAAGAATCAGCATACTAAACTAGGAGAATCAATAATACTATCTGAATTCTAAGTTCCTATGAATGTCAATCATTCTGGATTTCAAAGGATAAAGTGAGATGCCAAAACTATTCAGAGGCAAAAAGCTACTAGTCCCACTCATCTGATTAGAATCTGAGCTTCACTTGAAACTCTGAGATATTATTTCTTCTTAATTTCTTTTTTATCCTATTTTATTTATCTAGTTGCTTGAGGACAAGCAACAGCTTAAGTTTGGTGTTGTGATGAGCGGATATTTTAAACACTTTTTGGGGGTAATTTCATGTAGATTTTAGTATGTTTTAGTTAGTTTTTAGTATAATTTTATTAGTTTTTAGGCAAAATTCATATTTCTGGACTTTACTATGAATTTGTGTGTTTTTTTGTAATTTTAGGTATTTTCTGGCTGAAATTGAGGGAGCTGAGCAAAAATCTGATTTAGGCGGAAAAAGGACTGCTGATGCTGTTGGATTCTGACCTCCCTTCACTCGGAATGGATTTTTTGGAGCTACAAGAGTCCCATTGGCGCGCTCTCAATTGGGTTGGAAAGTAGACATCTAGGGCTTTCCAGCAATATATAATAGTCCATACTTTTCGTGAAGATAGACGATGTAAACTGGCGTTCAACGCCAGTTCCATGTTGCAGATTGGCATTCAGCGCCAGAAACAGGTTGCAAGTTGGAGTTCAACGCCAGAAATAGGTTACAACCTGGCGTTCAACTCCAAAAATAGCCCAGGCACGTGAGAAGCTTTTGTCTCAGCCCCAGCACACACCAAGTGGACCCCAGAAGTGGATTTCTGCACTATCCATCCTAGTTTACTCATTTTCTGTAAACCTAGGTTACTAGTTTAGTATTTAAACAACTTTTAGAGATTTATTTTGTATCTCATGACATTTTTAGATCTGAATTTTGTACTCTTTGATGGCATGAGTCTCTAAACTCCATTGTTGGGGGTGAGGAGCTCTGCAGCATCTCGATGAATTAATGCAATTATTTCTGTTTTCCATTCAAACACGCTTGTTCCTATCTAAGATGTTCATTCACACTTCACTGTGAAGAAGGTGATGATCCGTGACACTCATCACCTTCCTCAATCCACAAATGTGTGCCTAACAACCACCTCCGTTCTACATTAGATTGAATGAGTATCTCTTAGATTCCTTCATCAGAATCTTCGTGGTATAAGCTAGAATTCATTGGCAGCATCCTTGAGAATCTGGAAGGTCTAAACCTTGTCTGTGGTATTCTGAGTAGGATTCAAGGATTGGATGACTGTGACGAGCTTCAAGCTCGCGATTGTTGGGCGTGATGACAAACACAAAAGAATCGATGGATTTTATTCCGACATGATCGAGAACCGACAGATGATTAGTTGTACTGTGACAGAGCATTTGGACCATTTTCACTGAGAGGATGAGAAGTAGCCATTGACAACGGCGATGCCCTACATACAGCTTGCCATGGAAGGAGCCTTGCATTTATGAAAGTGAGAAAGCATTATGTTGCAGGAATTCAGAGGACAAAGCATCTCCAAAACTCCAACATATTCTCCATTACTGCATAATAAGTATTTATTTCATGCTCTTTTATTATATCCTGACTAAGAATAATAAGATAACCATAACTTGCTTCAAGCCAACAATCTCCGTGCGATTCGACCATTACTCACGTAAGGTATTACTTGGACGACCCAATGCACTTGATGGTTAGTTGTGCGAAGCTGTGAGAAATAGTCCATTAATATTGGCATACACAATTTCGTGCACCACCTTCCATCGACAATCGACCCACAATGATGACGGATGGTGGCCGATTCGACTATCCGAGTGGTTTGAGGTTTGGGCAAACCGGCGCACTGATGCATACCGGTTGCGGATTGATCACGCAGATATATTGCATCCCAGCCATGATTACTATAGGTGGTACTATGTGAGAACAAGGAGGTTTTTGTCTGCCCCAGATGCATTGCATGATCTGCGCATTCACGTTGTCCCCGCAGATGCGCCGGCAGAGTATGGAAGAGGTTCCGTGGTTAATTTGCCTCCGGTACCCCGAGACTATAGGCATCGCCGCCCGCGTACAGGCAGAGTTCAGGGGCATGCTGACCCTGCGGATCATGAGCCAGATTTTCCAGAAAAAGACTGACCCGGATTTCAGCCAGACATGGGTTACGATGCTCTGCCGCAGGCTCCTCAAGTTCCCGGGGACTACTACTACCCGCAACCTTTTGTAGCAGCGCACCCCAACCAGCCATCTTCCATTCAGCAATTTAAGTCATATCAGAGTAGCTACGAGGTTGGCAGTTCATCCCAGGGAGGTACGTAGGACTTAATTGATTCGATGGACAGAGTTGGATGGACAAATTTCTCTTTGTTATTTGACGGTTTGGACCATTTCATCCCTCAGTAATCAACCCTGCATACACCCACAGATCTTGCACTCGCCCTGCCCTGCTCTGACACTTAGACCCAGCCCGCTATTGCGGGGAGGATATCCACTTCTGTCGAGGACACAGTTGGCTCCGCATTGCAACCCTATGACGCTATGCAGATGCAAGGCTGATGGCTAAGTTACACCAGTGCTGATTCTACCGTGGACGAGGATAAGGGACAGGCTGGTCAACCCCGCTGAGCCACTCGTGCCCCTATGTATGGTACCGACAGACAATTGGGTCACGAGCACTATTAGTTTTATGTTACATGTTCTATTTACTATATGTTTTACCATTCAGTGTTGTTGTGACTTTTTCCATGTTGCTTTCATTTCCTTTTTTGTTCCTTGTTCGAAGTTGGTGCACTGTTTCCATTATGTGTTGTTTTAGTTTTTTGTTTTAAGTGTGGTTTTAGTTTGTTATCATCCTTTGAGAAGGGTATGTTTTTTTAGTATTGATCACCACATGAATATGTTAACATTGGACGATAACAACAACAACTATCTAACACACACAATTTTCATTAAATAAAATAGGAAGACACATTTGACATTTTTCAGTACAACGAAACACAAAAACAGCCAATACAAACTACAATACACCAAATCCGAAGTAGTCTAGGTTGCCAAAGCATGTGGACAATGTCGCCTTGTATGTCCTGGTTGTCTGTAAAGGCCGCACCACTTACCTGGTCCCGGCTTAATCTCGTCCATCTCATTCCGAATCCTCATAGACATCGGACGTCCTTCCATGGTACGTCGTAAGAGTGGGTTGAGACGGACACGTTGTCCTTCATAGGGGGCCACATCTCCTCATCCGGCATTGGAAGGAATTCCATTTCGTAGACCCAAAACACGCTCTCAATCCGATAAACCAAGTCAACGTACTGTTCCGAATCCAATCTCACGTATGCGCAAGCTGCCAGAGCATGAGCACATGGGTAGTGTAACACCTGGAAGTAACCAGAGTCACATCTGCGATTCTAAAGGTTAACCCAAAACTGAGACTGCACCCCTGCAGCAGCTATCTCGTCGACTGTGAATATGGTCATTGCTCGATCGTACGACATCACTAGCATCTGTGAAATTCTCTCACGGTTCGCTAATATGGCTTTTTGCAAGAACTATGAGAACACCTGACCGCATACAATCTGCGCTTATGCTTGCCGGCCCTTCATGACGAACAACTCATTTAGGCGATGGTAGGTAGACTTCACAATTGCACAGACCAAAAGATTTCTGGTGCCCTTGAGGACGGAGTTGATACACTCAGAAAGATTGGTCGTCATGTGACCATATCGTCAACCGTCGTCAAGGTGCTGCAGCCATTTAGGTGGCTCTAAGCCTCGGATCCAACCCATCATCTACGGAGATGTTACGGGATCCTCGCTACTGATTAACTCAAGGTAGTACTACACCTGCTCTTGCATCTTCGAATACGCAACATTAACCAGGTGTCTTTTGGCCTCCTTACTATTGAAACTTGTTGCGAAGTTGGAGGCAATATGTCGTACATAGTATACGTTGTGGTCCTAGCCACATCCTTCACGCTCAAATGCGGCCTTTATTGCCGCATGCCTATCCGAGATAAGCAGAACTCCTGGCCGAGTTGCTACATGTCTCCTCAAATTAGTTAGGAAGAAGTACCATGAATCTGTGTTCTCTCTTTCGGCAAGTGCAAAAGCGACGGGTAGAATGTTGTTATTTCCGTCCTGTGCTATACCCATGAGAAGGGTGTCTGCATACTTACCATACAAGTGTATACCGTCCACTGACACCAACAGCTTACAGTGCCTGAAAGCTTGAACACATGAAGGGAACGACCAGAAAACCTGGTGAAATATGACACTATCACGATCTAGAGTGTTCCCAACATAGTACGGCTGCGTTTGGAGGTCAACAATCGTCCCTGTTGTGAAAATATTTGGTTAGTCAAACATGTAAAGGAGCAAATTGACACTCAATAGCGAAGACCATACGATGGTAAACTACAACTAATACCTAGGACGAAAGCTTGTAGAGCATTGAAGTATCTACGCAGCTGGTCATACAAATCATCCCAATCACCATAGATCCTTGCGATTGCCTTCTGCTTCACGTGCCAAACCTTCTTGTAAGATACCTTATACCCGTACGCTGACTCAACCAATCCTTGCAACACATTTACACAAATTGTCGCATCAGCATGCATCATGGGGAATATGTACTGGCAGATGACATTGCTATCAAGTTGAGCGTGGTCTTGAGACATTGAACTTGCCAAGCATCTATGAAGCCCTTCGTATTTTCAAATTTCCCAAAATCTAGAAGACCATGTTTTCGCAACCCGTACCATCCAACGACATTGATCCCCGAACTGTTTGCATCAACAAACATACCGACTTTGGTCTGACTCTACCACCTTATATTCTACACTCCTACGGATGTTGTAGTTTTTGACTGCCAGCATCGCTGTTTCCCAGTTGAGAAACTTCAATCCAATCTTGAGCTCCATCTCACCTGACACAGCGTAGCTGCTCGGTCTGTCCTCTGCATTGCTCGAATGCATTGCTCAAAGATTTAAGGACAAGTAGTGTGCTAGTATGCTGGAGGATACACCACTACCTCTCGATTCGACACGTGTTGGAGGAACAAATTCGCCATGCAGAGGCTGCGTTTCCGGTACGGCTTCTGCCTCATCACTGCTGAAATCTTCAATCTCATCCTCGTCAGATGTTTCTGCAATGCTAGCATCAGGATACCTATCCAACCCAACAAGTGCAGAAGGGGAGGGGCGTTCTACACCAATTTCTGGATTCTATTCCTGCGTAACAAACGCGTTGAAGCTTGGACTACGGGCCCTACCGGTATCCTGACCCGGAACAAAATCAGCTGCTCCCAGATTTTTGACACCCACCACATTATTGGAACTGGACGAGCTTCTACCAATATCCTGAAGATTTAGACAAAGCTCCAACGAATATATGCTTCCTATGCTGCGATGATAAGAAAACATTATCGACGCATGCTAATCACATTTTATCTGCATTTTTTTATATGCAAATGAGTTGGCCACTGCAACAGCCATTCTGTAAGTCAGCTTCGTGATTTCTTTTTTCCCACCATGCCGGTATGCATCAGAATCAGATTCTTCAGATCTTGCAATGATGTCTGTGGCGGAATTATTATCCATAGTGGATCGTCGCATACGAATGTAATACCTTCTGCCGTATGAGAAATTTCTGCATTAGGGTATATAATGACATAAACGTTCTCCAAAGCCATATACAAAGCAATCCAATCTTAACAATGGAAAAATTTTTAGAGAGGAAGAAGGTTGTGAGGTTCAGAGCAATTTCAGAGAGTTGGAGGAGAATGAAGATAATGCCTTCTTCCGTGGACGAAGCAGCGTTTATATAGCCAAATTGAGGTCCCAATTCGTGGGCAGTACACATGAGGTGCACCATCTCGCGTGTACTGACAGTGAAATGGATCCAATTCGTGCCCGCCTCCCTAGAGTTCTACAATTCGTGGCTGTCAGGCACTAAATGGCTTCTCCTCCATTTTGTCTGTGCCGCACCAGACTTGGAAGCTGCTGCTGTCGGCTCCAATTCGCGGCCGCCGGGAGTGAGTTGACGTGCATTTCCATTTCGCGGACGACGCCCATGAGGTGGCCCTGCGTATTTCAGAAACATTTTCATTTGGTGCGTATAAAAAAAGCCGGGTTATCGGTGACCAAAGCTGCACTTGGGGCATACAAAATTTAATCCCTGACCTTCATTGGGTCCCACTGCATCAGAACATGTCATCCTCGTTGGTTTTGCATCGTTAGCAACCCTCTCTAGTAACTTGACATGTTCCTTTCTACACGTGTAGAAACTTTTTTTTTACTTAAACTAAATAAAAAAATAAAAAAAAACTGTTTAAATAGAGAAACAGCGTCATTTAAAATTATTCTTAAATTTCTCTCGAGTAGAGCTTCACATAATAAAATTATAAATTTATTGTCATTTTTGCTATGGTATCTATCACCATGTTTACATCTCTCATAATTAAAAGAAAGTCAACACGTCAATTTTGATGCATGATATCCCTTATTTTGAATATCAACGGATTAATAAATCTAAAATCATCTTGGTGATTAATAACAAGATTAAACACTTCCAAACAATCTATCTCACAAATAATATTTGTTGACCCACATCTCAGGTTAAGAGAGATTCTCTTCAAGTAACAAACAATTTTTGTTAAAAAATAGTACCAATCATTCCAAAACAGCTCTTTACCAATTCTTATTACAATATCTAACAACACAGACAAAATTAAACACTATTACCCAAACCAAAATAAAATAACTAACATTACAATTAATCTTAAAAATACTAATAGATGAAAATTCTAAAAATCATTTAAAATAAGAAAAACATATTATAATTCAAAAATATTCTTATATCCCTTTTCTAAAGCTAATGCCAGACAAATTTACATGATAATACTTGCCAACAAAACGATTGCCCTAATACTAAGTAAAATCACACATTAAAAGTCAAATGCAACATAAACAAAATAAGGTGGACTAGTTATGTTAATTGACTCTATCATCTTTCTGGAACTGGAGTCATTTGTCTTGGTACCCTAAAATCATGCGGGATCTTGAGTGATCCAAAGCGAAACACAACCCACATAAACAAATTGGATTTTAAAGTAGATACTAGTGTACAGCCCGCACTTCGTGTGCTTCGTTCAATTTCTCTATTAATGTTTTGTACCAAAAAATTTTGCATTGTTCGCTTTATTTAATATTTTTGGGTGATCCGCTAGCGATTATCGCATGGGTTGCCAAAACTATTCTTGCTCATTTTGCCAAGGATAAAATTTCATCTAAGATAGAATATCCAAAATTCCGCGCTTATCTAAATGACGCTCCAAAAAAAGTGTCTAAAATAAGACCAAACAGCTTTTTATAAATCTTAATAAACTTAGAACATATTAACACGTAAATAAATAAATATACTTTTTATTTTTATATAATATATTTTAAATATATACAAAAAATATTAATGCATAAAAAGGTATAAATCTTTTCTATTTACTAAAATTAATTATGTATGGGTAAAATTTTTATTATATTAAAATAAATTCATATTAAGATGTCATTTTATATTGTAACAATTAAAATATAAAATAATTAAATTTTATTTTATATTACCTGACATGAGAGATTATTCATATTAAAATTAAAAATATCTTAAATTATAAGAATATAATTTAGGGTTTTAGATTGTTACGAAATCTACCTAATTAAACATTGAAATTTAGATTTTGCACTGGAATCCGGACAGAATAATAATGGGGAAAAAATACATCCAAAGAGTAAGGGAAACAGAAACAATATGAAATATGCTCCAATCTACTAAAGGAGATTCGAGAAGCGAAGAACATGTTGATGCAGATACTTTTAATTGCATGAAAAATGATGCAATTCATCTTTACGTATGAGTGGAAATTGAGATTCAACAAAACCTTTTTGTTCAAAATAACCAATTATATTGGGACATAATTCATATACCATGAAATCCTAGATAAAAAAACATGGAAAGACTACTGAATCATTCATCATATTTTGAAATTTCAAAATTTTTGTTGAGATAAACTAGACTAAATCCTCATTTTGGTACTTGAGATTCACGCAATTACCCATTTTGATCTTCGAAATTCAAAATTATCCATAACGGTGTCCCAGATACAGTTTTTGGCACTATTTTGGTCCCTAGCGCCGGAATGCTTAGATGGCACCCGCCTTACCACGTGGGACGCAACAATGGCTAGCTGACATAGCAAGATTTGTATTTAAATCCAACGTAGTTCTTTGAAACTCTAATTTATTCCAATTATTGTTCTGAGTTCCATTCTTTTTTATCTTCCTTCTTCTTGTATTCTTCTTCAATTTCCTCTTCTCCTTGTTCTTCTTTGTTGTTCATCGCCGTTAGTAGAGAAACCATGATTTAAGGTGGGAGCACCACAGCTAGAAGCTCAATTCGCTCTCCTTAGAGTGGTAACTGGGCTAGATCACAACCAGTCATCTCTCAACCTCTTGGCGACGGCAGCTACTCTCTCTGCTGCTGCCGACTCCTTCTCCTTCCATTCTCTCTTCTCTTCTTTTTTCTATGTTTTGTCTTTCTCTCATTTAAATTCCCATCCTTACAAGAGCAAAGGTTACTGAAATCCTCTTCGTTAAAAAACTTCATCTTTTGAAAATAACCCTTTTTTTTCTATTGTTGAATTTGATTTTAAAATAGGTTTGAGTGATTGATGTTGTTCTTAGTATTATAGGCAGTGAAGATAGATTGCATGTGAGAAAGGGTGGCTATGTAATGGTGGGGGTTCATATGTGGTGGGGTGGAGCTATGAAGTGTGCTGGCAATAGATAGGACTATGAAGTGTAAGGGATGGTGAGTGATGGTGATGATAGGTAATGATGGTGGTGAAAGGATAACAACGGTGGTGGGTGGTGGTGATGATAATGATAGAAAGAGAAAAGTGACGAAAAAGAAACAGCAAAAAACAAAGAGGAGGACAGCATCAATAATGTGCATAAATTAAGATTTTCGAGACCAAATTAGATCCTAAATCAAATCTTGTTGTCACTTGGCCGTTGCAGCTCCTAGCATGTTAATATTTGCCACCTAAGCATTTCGTTAACCGACTCAGCGTCGAAAGAACCTAGGGACTAAAATGGTGCCCAAAACTATATCTGAGATACTACTATGAGTAATTTTGAATTTCGAAACCAAAATGAATAATCGCGTGAATCTCAGAAACCAAAATCGGAATTAGTCGATGAAATAAATAGGTTATATCATCACACTTTTTTTTTTTACGATTATCACTAAAACTAAATCTAAATGGTAGAAATGTCATCAAATTAATCCATTTCTAGGAACTCAGTTATGGTGGCCATTCCCCCATAGCAATTATCACGTAAAAGTGAGTGTCATCAAACATAATGGTAAATGTCATCATGTTTCAAAAATCCCTCGGGTCAAACTACAGAGATGGGGACGAGAGAGATAAAATATCTTCCCCCAAAATATCTATGCATTCATTATACAAGGCCAAAGAGTCACAAGAAGTCTCCATGCTGAAAATCTTCCTGCTGTTTTGGCATCTCAAAATGCTGGGGGCGGAATGCTATCTTGGAGGATAGATGGCTAACAAATGTTCCTCTATGTTTATGCAAATGCTGACAAGATATTCTTCTTAAGTGTCAACTCATCAGCCTTTGACGGGCTAACAGCCTGCATCAATCAAACATGGACCATGGAGTACAAAAGATGTAAATTTGCTTCAGAATCATGTCTCTAATTTTATTTTTCTTGATTTAAGCTTTTTCCTTTTTGGGTTGATAAAGGGAAAAAAACAACTATGGCAGTGGCATCATCCGAGAGAAGAGAAACAATAGATGAAGGGGGAACAAGACACAGATGTAGGCCCAAATCAAAATAATGACCCAAACTGATAACTATAGGACAGATGTTTTCTCGACACATCCCCGACAACCTTGTGAATAAGAAGCCTTCATTTTAAGGTTAAAAGGTATTTTTTATGATGTGACTTCTTCCTCAATATTCCTTGACAAAAACAAGTTCTTATTAAAAACTGCTTATAATTTATGAATGATTTCTTGACAGATATAAACTTTTTCCTTCAATGTCCCCTTTTTTTCTACAAAATAGTTCAAAATAAAGCAATAAAAATAAGTTAAACCTTGGTTATTTTAACTGAGAATATTACCTTCTCAAGAATGCGCTCCAGGCGCTGGATTTCATTCTTGGCATAATCAGAACCTTTCTCAGTAAATTTCTTTGCAGCCTTCACGTACATCTTTCCATACCTAGTGAAACAGAGTTATATTATTGCATCCAGGTTAACAACTATCTAAACAAGGAAACCATTGGAATTACGCATCTCTGCCCTAACTGCTTCCTCATAAACTTTTGGCCGTTAACAAGAAAAAGCAAAGCGACGCCAAAAGCAATTCAATTACGGCAATATCCTACATAATGGTGATGTTACCTTGAAGCAGAACCCTGGAGCTTATCAACTTCCTCTTCAATGCGGGAAAATACTGCCTTTTTATCTTCATCACCCGCAGCAACAAACTCCTTTACCAAGGCATCCAAGCTTTCAACAATACCAGCCTACAAAAAAGTATCAAATATATGAACAAAATGCAGAACATAAAACTCCGAAACCACCACCACAAGGAGAAAAAAAGTTCTTGTTTTCCCCTCTTAAATAGCATATTACTCACTTTTGATGTAAGCTGTCCTTTCCCATCACGACTTGTACCACATTTCTCATTGATAAATGTCACAAAGTCATCCAAGTCCCTCCCACCTTCATAATCTTGTCCAGCTTTGTTGGTCTTTGGAAAGAACTTCAATGTAGGAAACCCACTCACATCATACCTGCACAAAGATTCCAGCAGATCCAAATTATTTATCATATTGTGATCTTCCGGGCCTATGATCTTCACCAACTTTGTTGCTCATGTTTTGTCAGACTTTAATCATCCGTTTCACTTCATTTATAATATACTGAAGTGAGCTGAGAAATATAACGCATGACAATATACTAGAGGTAAAACTGCACCATGACTTGAAAAAAACAAAGACAAACAATGAAGCCTTTCAACATGTGCCTTCATCTTAAAATAACTCCCTTCTTCGGTTGGAATATTCAGAAAGATTTATGCCTATCGAAGACTAGTTTTCTTAAACAAATAGATTGGGTTGCTAAAACGTACTTTTCAGCAAGATCCCTGTGTTTATCAGCATCGAGATTCGCAATCACTACATCTTCCTCAAGTTTAAATGCTGTGGCAACTTTCTCATAAGTCTACAGGTGGAATAAAAAAAGTGAAACTTCATATTATTTAACCCAACATTAAATTGATAACAAGGTAAAATAAGATATTTACTTACAGGAGCAAGGTTTTTACAGTGTCCACACCTGACAGAATTACAAAAGTCAATAAGATTTAATGATAAGGGTTTTTGAAACACTTATTGAGAAATATATATATATATATATATATATATATATATATATATATATATATATATATATATATATATATATATATATATATATATATAACATAAACTAAGCCTACAAACACTTAAGAAAAACAACAACAAAAGAAAAAGTAACTAAGATAAAAAGTTAGCAAAATAACAATATAAAATTACAGCCAAGTACCATGGTGCGTAAAACTCAACCAATACATCCTTAGTTTCATCCAGAACAATGTCGTTAAAATTCTCAGCTGTGAGCACCACAACATTGGAGGGAGTTGCAGCAATCTTCACATTGGTTCCTGTAAACAAAATCCCTTGTCAGAAAGTACCACTATATGTGCAAGGATGAAAAAAAAAAACATTAAACGAGAATAAGGTATAAGTAAAAGATAACTAAAAATTGGGCTGATGCTCCACCTCATCACTAGTAAAGCTAAAATAACTAGATGAAGTGAGCAGAGTGCAGACTATGTTTCACTATGTGACATGACCAATGGTGTAAGATATTTGATTCCACATATGACCTATTCAGGAAGCTACTGATAGGAACAGATTTGGATTGGTTTATAGGAGGAGAGGTAAGGAGTAGATAAGCTGAATTTTCACTACTTAATTCAAAATTGTTGCTGGTTGGCTGCCAGTTAGCTCTTTTAAGCTAGTATAGCAGGTTAGGAGCAGTAGTTCTAAGCTTAACTACTGCCAATAAATACTAGGGATTAGTTAGTTCTAGTTAGAGAGAAAATTCTGTTCAGTTTATTAGTTCAGGAGAGGAAAATTCTCTCCACAGTTGGTTAGATCCAACTGTGTATTTCAAACAGTACCTCCTTCTGTATTGACAAACTCAGCAAGTGATTCTGCAGTGCGTGGCCCCTCGTACCTACAGATTATATTTAAAATTCAGGTATTAAGCATGAAGGAATGACAGCTTTGACAAAACAGGTAACCATGAAATGAGACAAAATATAGTATCGATCCTCACTTTTTGGGTTCCAAAGATCCCTTTGGGAACCACTGAATTGTTGGGTACCCAGAGACACCATATTTGCTGCAAACACTCTTGTGTTCATCACAGTCCACCTGCAACACGTTAAAAAGTAAACCTTTTCAATTTATCAATGAAAAAGGTCAACAAGAAACCATACAGCATACAAGCGCAAGCATTATATGGAATGTGAACCAAGTCTTATTACTTTTCTCAGTCTGTCCCCTCTCTTTCACTTCCTCAGTTTATGATTACTTCATTATAACAACCATATTTGTTTAATACCAGAGAAAAAAAAGGAAGGGATATCATTTTGAAGATGTACGAGAAAGTGAAGGGAAGGAATGTATTTCATTACATAAGAAGATATGTGCTAGATGCTAATTTAAGAATAAAAACTAAAGAATCAAAATGATAGATTATCCCAAAAAAAAAAAAAAATCTTTCTACCATCCTAGTTAACTAAAACTTGACATTGAACCATAAATACATAAGAACCCTGGCACTCAACACACATTGCAAAATGAATCATATTTGAAAGGTGTTGAATATAGAGAAAGTGAGAAACACCACTTTGCTTGCTTACCTTGCCAATTAAAACAGATTTAGCTTTCTTGAAGCTGGAACCGAGCTTTTCATATTCAGGGGCAAGCTTTTTACAGTGCCCACACCTATGGTAACAAAAGTGGTATGAGAAATACAGATCGAGAATTAGAAAAAAAATGTGCATCTTATCTTTGCTGGATCGCAAAACAAAATTGACACGATGAATCACCCGACAGAGTGAAAACCTGGCAACTTTCTATATATATATATATATATATATATATATATATTATATATATATATATATATATATATAATGAACTCAGAACCTTCGGTTGGCACAAAAAATGTCTCGTTGGTACCTTCACTCTCTCTAGTGTCATTTATACAGAGATCTTATCATCTAATAACTTATATTAAAGGAATCAAATCAAAGAATATAAAGGTAAACATCTATTAATCTACAAAATCAAAGAGATAAAGGACAATAACACATTCTATTCGAACTGTATACTGAACTAAACCCTAAATAAGGTAAAAATTGAATCAACAAAGGAACCAAAAATGGATTGGTGATTATATTTTATTTTATTACCAAGGAGCGTAGAACTCAACGAGTGCTCCTCTGTCCTGACCAACCTCCTTCTCAAAGTTATCTTCGGTGAGCACAACAACATCGTCTGCAGAGACAGATACGAAGACGAGAGCAAACACCAACACTCCCAACGCTAAACCCCTGCTCCAGATCTGTGCACGCGTCAAAGTGTCAGAGGTGTTCGGGGTTAATTAATGGTCTAATTGTTCTGCCTATTTACAAAGATCGAAGCATAAAAGTGGAACCAGATATTGCCTTCATCAATTATTCATCATACTATTATATTATCAAACATGGAGTGCTACTATCTGTTATGCTTTAACAAAAACACAACGCTAATTTTGTTTGTGGAGGTTCCAAGTTTCAACATACCTTCTTTCTCGAATGGAGCTGAGCAACTAAGATGCCATTGTCAAGTTTACGGTGCATCTTCTGGATCTGTCACCCAAGGTGCCCCGTTAATAAGAGTTAAGTTTCCACAACTGAAATAATTAGCTTGGCTTTGTGCAAAGGACTTTAAAATATTCACTACTAATGCTATTGGACTTTTTGGTTAAAAGATAAGCGATAAAGAAAGGTGTCTGAAAAATAGGTTCATTGCATCTCCAACCAGAGATGAAATATGTATTCATTCAATTGAACCAAAACCAGTTTCTCAAAATCATCTATCAAAATATTCTAGAATTGATTAGATTAAATAAGAAATAGAATGAAATCTGAACCATTATCACAGTCATTTGAAACATCCATCTTTAGAAAAACTCAAAAACAGGTCTGAAAGCAGACATCAAATGCAAGGTGAGGGATAAAGAAGAACAGATCTGATAGAACACCACCGAACATCAAGGACAGCTTCAGACTCAAACTGGGGAAGACGAACAAACAAACAAACAAATAGGACCAGAGAAGAACCTCACTTCGACGACGACGACAGCGAGCACGAGGCCTTGCAAAAGAATATGAGTGACACTCAGAACGGAGAAGCCTGATCGGAGACGACACCAAACGCAGAACGAAATCTGACGAAAGAAAAGTAACAAAACCAGATCTCACGTCCAAGAGGCACGCTTGAATTACTAGCAACCACGTTGGGTTGAACGAGGGTTTAATAATTTATTATTGCTGTAGGGATAAATGGGGAAAGAAAATTTTCGTACGTAGTCTATGTAGTATTGAATTATTGGGTTACGGACTTATAGAGGTGGCAACATGTACCCTACCCGCGGATACTTAGGCTGGGTTTGGTAAAGCTTTTTCAGGAGGTGCTTGTGCTTTTAACGTCATTTTGCGTTTGGTAAATTAAAAAGCTCAAGTGCTTGTGCTTGCGGCTTTTAAAAGTTAGGGATGCTTTTGAAAGCACCTAGGAGGGAGCTTTTCAAAGCTGGCTTATGCTTACCAAATTTTTTTCATTTTTTCGCACATATTTTCCGCTATTATATTGCCATTAAAATCTTCATATATTTCTAACTTCTCTTCCTAACCTTCATAAAATCTAACACAATTTTCATGTATTTTTTATTTTTCAACCTAATCTTCACAAATTTCAACACAAATACATCTCTATCACATATTAGGTATGAACTTCTATCTATTTATATTATTTTTTTGCGTTAATTTTGTATTTTTTCAGTAGATATATTATCTTTGTTTGTTTTTTTCTGTTCTTTGAAACGGGAAGAAGTTGATGAAAACCAATCATAAAATTTTTTTTGCATGAGCATTAGTCCAAATTATAATAACAACATGTATATACATATGTAAATATAGATATATAATCATAAGAGTAGTTTATTTGAGATATGTGTCCCATTTTTTATGATCTGTAAAGGTGAGCCAATATACATAGGTGGGTAATGGACGTACCAGTACTAACATTGGATTACATACAAATTTTATGTACTTATATAAAATTTTAAAGTTAAAAAATAGAAGAATTTATTTATTATATTTATGTTTATTATGAATTTTTTATTTTAACATTATTTTATTTTAAAATATTATATAAAATTTTAAAGAATTTGAAAAAAAAATTATTTTTTTGTTATAAACATGTTTATGATAATTTTTTCAACTTTTAAAAGCTGTTTTACCAAACACAATTATGGTCTTGTACTTATTAAAAGCCATTTTTAATTTGATTTTACCAAACGTAAGTGCTGCAGCTTTTAAAAAGCTGTCTTTTAAAAGACAGCTTTCATAAGCTACTTTTAAAAAGCAAAAGCTTTACCAAACTAAGCCTTAATCCGATCCCACCCGGGTAGAATTGTCAATCGATCTGCAGCGGATAGGGTAGGGTACGGGTTGAATTTTCGTGCGGGTCGGATAGGGTACGGGTTGAGTCTCAACCTTACTCGACCAACCCGCACACTATATATGTATATGTTATATATTTATATAAAAATATGTTTCGAGTGGATGTTGAACCAAAAACTTCTCACTAAATGTAAAAGATCCTTAGCCACTAAAAAAATCATTAATTGATAATTTAATATTTTTTTACATAAAAGTCAATTCTATTTTAAATTATCATGAAATTATATAATAATTTTGTATTTTTTTTATAATCTGCAGGTAGGATCGAGTACCCGCAGGTTGAGAGCTGATAGGGTTAGGGTTGGGATATTCTCAATCCGCGGATAAAGTAGGGTTGTTTATATAAAAGTCTCAACCCGCGGATAGGACTAGGGTTGGCTTCAAACCCTACCCTACCCGTTACCACCCCTACGAACTTACGGTCACCTGTGAAATTCTTGATTAAATTGATTAATTCGGTGAGAAAATCTCAGAGGCAAATAGAATTTATACTTTTTTTTACTATTATTTTTAATTATTAGTTTAATTTATTTAATTTAATAATATATTTTTAATTTATATTTTTAAATATTACTCATTAATTATTGATTAAAAATAATAAATTTTATTAATTTTCTAATATTTTTAATTTAATTATATTAAATAATTATATAAAATTTTAATTTTTTTTCTTTTAATATAATAAGTGTGTTTCTTCTAATTTTGTTTTTCCTAATCAAAGACGAGCTCAATGAGTCAGATTGCAAATTTTGCTTTAACAAGAAATTTTTAAATTAGATTGACATTTTAGTCCTTAATAAACTCTTAATTTTTATAAATTCTTGAGAATTATCTTAGTCAAATAAATTAGTCTTTTCATGGAACTAATTTATTTTCTTGTAATTTTTTATCTAATTATTTTATAATAAAATTTATTAAAAATTTATTTATTAAATACATATGTTAAAAATTTGATTGAAAGTTATGGGGAGATTAATCTGTTTACCAAGAGTAATTTTCAATCATTTTTAATGAATAAAAGTTTATTAAAAATTAAAGTATCTAATTTAAAATTTGTTGAGAATCAATTTAAATATTTATTTTTGTGTTAATATTATTACTAATGTTAAATGTAACATGAGTATCATTATTATAATAGTGTACTAATATGCATCTTATATATTGAAAATAAGTATTTGATTTAAATGACATAAATATGGCATTTTTAAATATATTAATGTTCTTGCGTGGATGAATTTTTGAGGTATATCTCGTTTTAGAGAAAATTGAACTTGTCTCTTTGTCTTCAAAGGATATATACTTCAACAAAAAGAACATGGAAGGTAGATAAATGCAAAAGGCACTTCGACACTCAAGTTAGTAAATATTTAAGAAGTATATAATAATTCTATGAATATAGAATGTTAGACATGAAATATAACTTATCATGCGGTGTCTTTTGAGATATAGAAATTGGTGCTTTTATAGGCATAAGGTTGATGAATAAAGTTGATGTTATGACCGTTGGTCATTAAGTCAGAATAATGGTTATTAAGATTGTACGTTACAAATTTAGAATGAAGGCAAATAAAGTTGAGTTATGACTCGCAATGGATAATAAAGACCGAGCTATAAGGTTATGGATCACAGCTCCCAAGCTTTGTCTTCCGATCATATGATCCAGGTTTTCTAAATGAGTTATAACTCGATTAAAAGATAAATGAATAATGATATGGTGAGCCCCAAGTTTAGTCGGGTTATTATGTCGACACTTATTCAAAAAATAATTAAGTGGTAAGAGTCATTCAATCAAGATACTTGAATGGAAGATCTTGAGAACAATTTTTCATGACAGGCATATAGCATTTGATTGTATGTGAATTGAAAAGTTCAGAAATATATATCCATTGACGGAATCGATTGTATGATCCGAAGATATAATTATTATTTGTCTTGGGAATTTTTCTGACCCACAACAACTTATTGATGAATTTCTCGCTCAAAGCAACTAGTTATTGAATATTTACAATTTATATTGAAGGTCATATGACATGAATAAGATAAATTGAGAGGATTTTGATCCTCTAAATTTTGAATTTTACTTTAGATGGTAAAGTGTGATCTCTCAGTATTTATTTCATAGGTAGGAGACCAAGAGAAAATATGAGAGAGAAACCATTCAATGGTGAGAGATCACACTTTACCCTCTAAAGTAAAAATTCAAAATTTAGAGGATCCAAATTCAAATTGAGAAAATCTCTTTGCAACTCTTTGCACACCATAAAATTCTTCCCCAAGAAATATGTTCACATATATTTGTGTGTGTAGATGTAAAAGAATAAAATTCTTCTTTTTTCGTGTGTTTCCTTTACTCTTGCCATACATATATATAGTATGAGATTTGTTATTGATTTTAAATTTGAATCTCATTTTAAATTTAAATTTTATCTTATTTCAAAGCTGAATCTTATCTTATCCTATTTCAAATTGAAATATTATGAATCATATCATATCATATCATTTAAAATTCTCAATTATCATACTATTATTATATTCTTAGTGCTAGTAAAGAATATAATAATATTCTATTTGAATTTGTTGGTACAAAAATGAATTTTGCTCGACAAGAGGCCGTTTTAACTACCAAAGATTTCGACTATAGAAGTAGAGACGAATAAGCTAAAATCAAGGAAAGATGGTATAAAGAGCGTCGAAATCGAAAGGTAGTTATTGCCTTTCCTTGAGTTTCAAGGCTTGCTACTCGACTATCAAGATTAAGTGGAGAATATGTGTGCGAAATTTGAGGAGCAAGTTGAAGAAATATGGGTGTTGAAGACCAAGGATGACATAGGTGTCAAAACCTGGAGATTATGATTCTTCATGGTCAAGGCAAGATCATGACTAAGAAAAAAGAAAGAGGTAAGATAATGGACAACATGCTCCATGACAAGTGTTTCACTCATTTTTTAGTCGACTTCGACAGGTAATGTCAAAATGAGCTTGTATCAAGATCTCAAGTATCGAGGAGCATATACAACTCCTCTGAAAAAGAGTGAGCTCGACCTGAAAATTACTTAATTATGATGTTAAAGCAATTTTATGTCAAAATTACTAGTGGCAAAATTATGAAAACTAACAAAGGAATAATTAATTAAATAAAAAGACAACGGATGTGCATATGAGTGGTTTTACTAGAGAACTATGAACACTAATACACAAACCTCTGAACTAGAAAAGAGATCACTAGAAGAGGAAGATCTGGTGGCTAGAAGTACTAAAAAGGTCAAGATGCACGAGGATATGAGGGAGACTAATGCAGAAGTCACCATGGAAGAATCTTCGAATTAGAATGCGGAAGCAAATATACAATCACCCATATAGCAGGAAGAAGTCTTGGAAGAGAGTCCAATAGAGGCAAAGACCCACCAGGTTTCATACCATGACATGGTTGTTGATAATGGATTTGATAAGTCAATTCCAAAGAAATTGCAGATATGGTTGCTGAGGAGTACGTGCTGGAGAAGGAGTCCTTTGACGCTAGTTCAGAAATAGAAACTCCCTTCAATCCAAAGCCAAGCATAAAAGTATCGCTGGAAGAATATGAGGACTAGTGTCATCCATGGAAGAGATCTTTGATTGTTAAACCACTTGGAAAGAACCTTAATCTCCAAGCTATGGAAAGGTGGGTAAGCAAAAGATGGGCAAAAAAAGATGTGGATAGAGTCATGGATTTGGAAGAAAATTTTTCCTTATCAGATTCTTTAACCAAGAAGATTACTCCCACATTTTGTTTGAAGGGCCATGGATGATTGTGAATCACTACCTCTTGATCTAGAGATGGAGACTGCTATTTATACCATAGAAAATAAATATCCAAAAGGTTGCTATTTGGATTCGGATCCCTAATCTTTCTGCGAAACTCTATAACAAATATTTTCTCTGGAAAGTTGGGAAAGCTTTGGGTACCATACTCAAAGTTGATGAACTCACCTCCATCCATTCTAGAGGCAAGTTTTCACAGATATGAGTGAAAATTGATTTGAATAAAAAATTAATCCCTTATATTTCAGCTCTTGGTAAAGATTTCAAGCTTGAATACAAAGGGCTCCACCAGATTTGTTTTTAAGTGTGGAGGGTATGGCCATAAGATAGAAGAATGTCATGAAATCATTGGAGATCTTATCGAAAAAGTAGTAGTTGCTGCCATGGAGGTCGATCGGAGCAACCAGGAATGCAGTGGTGGTAGCGTAGACAAAAATGAAAAAGAGCCGTTGGAATAGGAACACAATTTTGAGGCAGAATCTTCAAAGAAGGTAAATCAGGAGATCGATAGGAGTAATCAAGATTCTAGAGACAAAAAAGGCATAGTCCTTCTCCCAAAGAGGAAAGTCATACTAGTAAAAAGAAATAAAAAAAGATACAAGCCGAAGATGGAAGATTCTCATATGAAAAAAAGGAAAGATTTCAGTCAAGCAGATTTCAAGCTTTAGAAGGGGTTAATTTAGATGATTACATGGAGGAAAATCAGAGCAACATAACTATTCTGGAAAACAAGAATATTATGCCAATAGTAATAAAGGGACTAAAGAGGGAAAGGAAAAATTCAACCAGTACCCAGATTCTATACCCAAAAACCTGGGACACTAGAAAAATCAGCAAAAATCTAAGGCTTCCTCCTCACATGTAAAAGGAACGCCCATTGAAATCAGTAAGAAGAAACAGCCACTCAAAGTCAGCCCAAGCAATCAAACAAAATAGACCTTGTGATTGCTAGTTCACAAGTCAAAGATCCTTCAACAAGTAATGCAAGGAGAGTAAAAAAATGAAGAAAAACAAAAATGACCACAGTGATTACTAGCAGAGTTTTAGCAGATTAAACAAAGAGATTGCCAAAAAACATCAAGAAGGCGAGTAAGCAATGTAGCTTGCATTAATGATAGCGTCACTAACTCTCTTATTTCCTCTATTATGGGTGGGGGAGTTAAGGGAGCAGAGGAAGTTATAACAGCAACTAAACCCCCTAATCCTAGAGAGGATGATCCTTTTACAAAGACAGAGGATATGGAGCTGTCAGGATAAAAAGTAGATATAGAGCCTTTTCCATCAAGTTCAAAGCTTTTGGAGGCTTAAGTCCTCTCTTTATCAGGATGAGTTCTACCCATTTTCTCTTTTATATTATGAATATCTTAATCTGGAATTATAGAGGAGCTGCTGCCAAGGGGTTCCCTTCCATTATTAAAGATATTGCTTTCATATATAGAGCTAACTTGTGCATTCTCTTGAAACTTATGTATTAGGGCTGAAAGTGGAAAATATTATCAAGAAGTTAGTATTCGATTTGTGATGCATAAGAAGGCGAATGGCTTTGCAGGAGGTATATGGTGCCTTTGGAAAAAGTCTCATTGGAAGATTGAACTTATGCATATTCACAATCAATTCATCCACATGAAGATTTTCTACCAATGAACTAGTATCTGGTGGCTCATGATGCGTGAGCATCTTTCCTATCTTTTCCTAGTGAATTTGCATTTAAATTGTTAAGTTTAATCAAGAATTAATTATCTTTTAGCCACTATGGATGCTACTTTAAGTCTTGTACAATTCTGTTTATTTTAGGTAGCATTTGATTGGATTTGGAGCACAAGGATTAAAGGAGATGACCAGTGAGGAGCAACGCGTGCGCGTACCTGATGCGTGCACATGATTTGGAGATTTACACAGCGACGCGTGCGCGTACCTGACGCGTACGCGTGACACTCGAAGAAAACCATCGACGCGTACGCATGACTGACGCGTACGCGTGACTGACGCGTACGCGTGATATGCGTCACGTGCAGAAATGCAGAAAATACTGGGGGCGATTTATCGGCCCCATTTTGGCACTCAAGTAAGGCACAGCTCTTTGCCAAGTTAGGCGCGGATCCAGTGAAGGCAAGTGGTCCCCACGTTACAAGGCGCGGATTATTTAATTAATTCTGATTTAAATTTAAATTTTAAAATAGGAAAAGATATTATTTTAATTTTAGAAATTAGAGTTTAAATTAATTAGGATTAAGATATAAAAGATAATAGGATTCTATGCCAATTTTTCATTCCGCACTTTACAGTTTACCTGAATCCTTATTCTCTCTCTGAACCATGAGCAACTAAACCTCCACTGTTAAGGTTAGGAGCTCTGTCTATTGTATGGATTGATACTATTATTTTTCTATTTTAATTCATATTTTTATTTATAATTCAAGAATTTTTTTCATTCTTTATCTTATGAAATTGGGTGGAACGGAAGTATGACCATTGATGATTGGATTTTTGACGGTTTAGAATTTTCCAAATGAAATCTCGTTGTAAAGTATAGTTTCTAAACCAAACAATAATCCTTTCATACAAAAGATTGTATGTCACAAGTAACAAACCCTAAATTTATAAACCGAAGTATTGAAACCTCGGGTCGTTCTCCCTAGGAATTACAATAGAGTGTCTTGTTATTGGTTGTGAGTTATTTTGGGCTTTTGATATGAAGCATGAAAGATAAATGGCAAGAAAGTAAACTAACAACTATAAAAGGCTCTTGGCAAGGTATGAAAATTAGAAGTTCTATCCTAGTTATCCTTCTCAATTGTGATGAGAATTGTTCATTGCTACCACTTAGTTAACCCTTACTAAATAAAGGAAAGTCAAGTGGATGAATTGACTTGAGCCACAAGTCCTAGCCAACTCCCAAGGAAAGACTAGCTTTAGTGCACTCCAAACCAATTAGCAATCTCTCCAATTACCAATCAACAAAGGAATTAGATAACTCAAGTATCACTAATTACTCTACCTAGGCCAAGAGGAACAAAATCTAACTAATAGCTATAAGAGACATTTCATCAAACACATAAAAGGCAATAAAAGTAAACAACATAAATTGCAAGAATTAAAGAGAGATCTAACTACAAAGGCAAGAGATCAACAATAGAAAAGCAAAGAAGAACAATTATTATGAATTACCTCTTATTGAATTGAAAGAAAATGGAAGGAACAATACTAGATCTACAACAAAATATAAGAACAACATAAAGGAAATTACAACAAAAGAGTAGAAGAAGATGAATCTAACAACAAGGAATTGAGATGTAGAAGTAGAAGAAAGCAAAGATTAAAACCTAGATCTAAGAACTAATCCTAATCCTAATCCTAATTCTAGAGAGAAGTGAGAGCTTCTCTCTCTAGAAACTACTCCTAAACTAATCCTAATGTGTGTGTAATGAATGGAATCCCCTTTGCTCTTCAATCCTTGGCTTTAAATAGCATCTTTGGCGCCAAAGTTGGTTAGGATTGGGCCCCACAACCCTTCAGAATTCGTTGGCCACATTTTTATTAAAAAATCATAAACCAACACCGACGCGTACGCGCACATCACGCGTACGCGTCCATGGGGTAATTCGCAGGTGCGCACAAGCGCCAGGTGCGCGCGCGCGTCCATAGGCGAGTTCAACTTCTTTGACTTTTCATGATTTTTCCACTTTGCATGCTTTCCCTCTTCACTCCTTTGATACATTCCTAGCCCTTTTCAATCTGAAATCACTAACAAACATATCAAGGCATCTAGTGGAATCAAAGGGAGATTAAAACCATCAAATTAAGGGTCTAAAAGCATGTTTTCACATCTAAGCATAAATAAGGAGACAATCACAAAACCATGCTATTTCAATAAATAAATGAGGGTAAAAGGTTATAAAATCCCCTAAAATCAATACAAGATAAACCGTCAAAATGGGGTTTGTCAACCCTCTTTCTAATTAAGTTCTTGTATAACTTGGAAAAGCTCTTTACTTGAACAACAACGTGAAAATATATTCTCCTAAATTTCTAATTATCTGGACTTAACGGGATACGTGATATATAATCCTCTTATATTTGGGTAATTAGGATTTTTGTGGCATAATAACTAGAATTAAACTTCACCCCCTAATTGGAATTAATTGACCAAGGAATTGGCGGTTGATGAAAGTTAGAGGAGACTAGAAAGGTCTAAGAAATTAGGGTCTAGTCACATATAGTTTGCCATGAATTAAATCTTGCATGATTAAAATAAATCAATAAGAAAAGTCAATCTGGAAAATAGATAACTCTAAAGCCTTAACTGCCTTCTTCATATTGTTTTTCCCAACTTATTTACTTGCCTGTCTTTCTAATATTCTGAATTTATTGTTAATGCTGTTGAATCTTCAAAACCATTTTCTATTTGTCTGACTAAGCTAATCATTCAATTATTGTTGCTTGATCCATCAATCCTCGTGGGATCGATCCTCACTCACCTGAGGTATTACTTGATACGACCCGGTGCACTTGCTGGTTAGTTTGTGGTTATAAATTCCGCACCAAGTTTTTGGCGCCGTTACCGGGGATTGATAGTGATTAACAACTGTTAGTTGTTTGATTGCTTAGATTAGGCGTTTTAGTTTTAATTTTATTTAAATTTTGCTTTAGTATTTTCGAAAAAAAATAATAAATAAATATAAAAATTTAGCACTAATATTTTTCTTAATTTCTGAAATTAAGTTTGGTGTCTCCTAGTTAGTCTTATTTTAATTTTCCTTATTTAATTTACCTAATAATTTCGAATTTTTTTAGTCTTAATTTTAATAGTAATTTTTAAATTTTAGTGTTTGTTTCATTCAGTACTTTTATCTCTTTACACAAGTTACCTCACTGGGAATCCTCTGCACTCTGACGTAGAGAGTTCCATTTTTTTCTTGTCTTCTGTCTGTTTATGCGCAGGAATAAAGACAAGGAACCTCTCTTAGACTTTGATCCTGAACCTGAAAGGACTTTCAGGCGACGTTTGCAACAAGCAAGACTTTACAAGGCTGTAGAATCCACTATGGATCCTAACAATGCTGCTAATGCCAATGTGGCAAACCCGAATGTAAATGAGCAACAAAGGAGAGTACTTGGCTCTTACTCTGCTCCTACTACAGATCTGTATGGAAAAAGCATTGTGGTGTCTCCTATAGCTGCGAACAACTTTAAGTTGAAGCCCTAATTGGTCACCATAGTGCAACAAAACTGCCAGTATCATGGTCTTCTCCCACAAAGACCCAAATCAATTTATTTCCAATTTTCTGCAGATTTGTGATACTATGAAGACAAATGGAGTAAACCATGAGGTGTACAAACTCATGCTCTTCCCGTTTGCTCTTAAGGATGGAGCGAAGCTATGGCTAGATTCCCAACCCAAGGCGAGTTTAGATACTTGGGACAAGGTTGTTACTGAGTTTCTTACTAATTTTTTCTCACCAAAGAAGCTGACTAAGCTTAGGGTAGAGGTTCAGACCTTCAGGCAGAAGGATGGTAAAACTCTTTATGAAGCTTGGGAGAGATACAAGCTACTGACTAGGCAATGCCCTCCGGACATGTTCTTCAAATGGACCCAACTAGATATCTTTTATGAAGGTTTAGGTGAAATATCCAAGATGTGCTTAGATAATTCTGCAGGTGGTTCACTGCACAAGAAGAAGACACCGGAGGAGACTATTGAGCTTATTGAATTGGTTGCTAGCAACCAATATTTATATTCATCTAACAGGAATCTTGTGAACTCTGAGGCTCCTCAGAAGAAGGGTGTTATGGAAGTAGAAGCTCTTAATGCTATTCTTGCTCAGAACAAGCTTATGTCTCAACAAATAAGTATACTTACTCAACAGATGGGTGGCATGCAAGTTTCAGCTGTCAACACTCAGACTGCACAAGAGGCCCCTTATGATATGACAGGTAATTTTATGCAAAATAAAATTATGGTTATGCTCAATCTTCTTCTGAATAAGTCAATTACATGGGGAGTGCTCCTAGAAATCCCAATAATGATCCCTATTCTAAGACCTACAACCAGGGATGGAGAAATCACCCAAATTTTGGGTGGAGAGAGAAACCTCAGAGGTCACAGAATTTTAATAATAATTCTCAGGGTGGTTTTCAACAGAATAATTTTAATAACCACCAGTTTCAGTCATCTCAGCAAGCAACTTCTCAGCCCCAGTAGAACAATAATTTGGAAGCAATATTGGCAAGTTTTAAACAGGAAACCAGAATATCAATCAAGAACTTGGAGATTCAGACGGGTCAATTAGTCACAAAAATTAATGAAATTGATTAGAGGACCACTAATAGCCTTCCTGGTAACACAATTCCAAATTCAAGAGAGGAATGCAAGGCTATCACCTTGATAAGTGGACAAGTGGCAAGTATAGAAGCACAAGTTAATGAGGAGCCAGTTGAAAAAGAAGCTCCAGAGGAGAAGAAGAAAGAAGTAGAGCACGTCCCTCCAAAGCGTGCGAACAACCCATTCCCAGACTCTCTTAACACTTACCCTACATTGCCAAAGGCTCCTGAGTACAAGCCTAAAATGCCATATCCTCAAAGACTTCAAAAGAAGACCAAGGACAAGCAGTTTTCAAAGTTCTTGGAAGTCTTCAGAAAGTTGTAAATCAATATTCCTTTTGCTGAGGTTTTGGAGCAAATGCCTCTCTATGTCAAATTCATGAAGGAGTTGTTGTCAAAGAAGAGGCCTTTAAAGGGAGATGAGATAGTGGTCCTGACTAAGGAATGTAGTGCCATCATTCAGAATAACTTGCCAAGGAAGATGCCAGATCCAGGGAGCTTTCAAATTTCATGCACCATTGGGAGCACAACCTTTGAGAAAGCATTATGTGATCTGCGAGGAAGCATCAATTTAATGCCCTTGTCTGTGATGAATAAGCTACAAATCCAAGAGGCACAACCCACAAGGATAGCATTACAGATGGCAAACAAATCTATGAAGCCTGCATACGAATTAGTAGAGAATATCTTGGTCAAAGTAGGTAAGTTCTTCCTCCCAGCAAATTTTGTGATTCTTGACACAAGAGAGGATGAGAATGCCTCTATAATTCTAGGAAGACCATTCCTAGCCACTGGAAGAGCTCTGATTGATGTAGAAGTGGGTGAATTAGTGCTTAGAGTGCATGATGAGCAACTAGTCTTTCATATCTTCAAAGATATACATTCAGTAGGTGAAGAAGAGAGGTGCATGCAGACTAAGCTTATTGATCCAAACCTTCAAGAACCCTCTGATGATGCACAACAGAATCTGCAGCTCAAACCCCCTTTGGTGACAATCAATAAAATTCCTCCTGACATCAAACCTAAGTTTGGTGTCGGGAATGCATCATCCACCAAGGAGGAGGTTCCCAAAAAGAAGAAAGTACCCAGAGGATGGAGAAACAAAAAGATCCCCACTGAAGGTTTCTCCCCAAGAATGAAAGTGGTGTTGACTAGCAATCCAATGTGGATTTATACAGTAAATAGAATTCTCTCTCTGGAGCATATTGAGCTACTTTAGGGAGACACAGGAAAGAAGTTCAAAGTAAGGGGTGAAGAGCTGAGCCCCTATGATCCTCCTCCTTAGAGGAGCTGACCGTCAAGCTAGTGACGGTGAAGAAGTGCTTGTCGGGAGGCAACCCGATAATTTTATATCCTTAGTTATTTTTCGTAGTAGTGGTTTTCTTATTTATTTGATTTTTATTGAGTTTGTACTGTTTTTCTTTCGTTTTACGTGTGTTCTGATCATGCAGCTATTTTAGAACAGGAACTGAACACTTCGAAACAATTTTTGCAAAAAAAAGAGAGAGAGAAAATAAGCCGACACTTGCACTGGAGTTGTGCAGGAATTATGCATCGCGCACCAGCTCACCCACGCGTACGCGTCCCTATGGTTCTCGGCAATCTACGCGGGAGCGCACATGGCGCGCACGCGTGCCTTGAAAAATTGACGTAAATGGGTGCATGGCCGAAAGTTATGCTGGTCTCGCGCTGGTGCTATGCTAGCCGCGCAACTCAACCCACGCGTACGCGTCACCCTCACCATGTGGCCAACCACGCGTACGCACGCTGTGCGCATACGCGTCGATTGCACCACATCACTCACCCAGCGCGCCGCCCTGTTTTCATTCTCTCTCCCTCCCAAATCCTAATTCTCTCTTGTTCTTTTATCCTTTTATACTTATTTTATCATACTAATTGTTTTTATGTCCCTCTCTATTTTCAGTTCTTCTTTGCTTGAGGACAAGCAAACCTTTAAGTTTGGTGTTGTCGCTTCGCTTATAGATTTTCTGTTTATTTTAATGGCACCAAAGGGAGGCGAATCATTTTCACGGAGGAGCACAACCTGAAGAATGAGACGGCCACTAGGATAACTGAGGTGGTTGAGTTCCTTTCATTCTATTTCTCTTCCATTCTTATTTTGTTGTCTTCTATTTTCTGTTGCTTTGATTGCTTGCATGATCTTTACTGTTTTTAGTTAAAAAAGAAAAAAAGAAAAAAATTTTGTCTCATGTATTGCTCACTGAGCTTGAATTCAAAAGAAAAAGAAGTGATGTATTGCATGAGAAATTGAGTTTGTATTTAAGAGTAGTCTTATTTACTTAAATGTGGTGGTATTATTTGTGATTTTGAATGCATGACATGAATAGTGTATATTTGAATTTGAATCAAAGGATGTTGATGAATATGGAACAAGAATTTAGAGAATTATTATGACTTCTCTGAAATAAACAAAAATTTAATCCTTGAAGCAAAAGAAACAGCAAAAAAAAAGTAGGGTCCAAGGCTCTGAGCATCAATGACTAGGGAGGTCAGACATGATTAAAAGCTCAAAAAGTTGTTTCCCTAGTCATATGCTTGTGGTGTGATTGTGTCAAGTAATCCTTGAGACAGAACACTAAGAGTCAAGATGAAATGCATTTAACAAGAGTATGCCAAAGGCTTTGAGCACCACTGTCTGGGAGTAACTGAAAGAAAAATCAGAACTTAAAGAGAGTTTCCCAGTTAAGTGCTTGTGGTGTTTCTGTGTCAAGTAACCCTTGAGACAAAACATTTAAAGTCACGGCTAGGCTCAAAGTGTAAAGCACCAAAGAAAAATAAATTAAAGTAAATTTTGCTGTGTTCAAGGATTAAACTGGAGTATAAAGATCAGAGAATTCATAATATGATCCGGATTCTAATTTCAAAAGACACTGACGTTCCGTTGATTCAAAGGAGAGTGAGATGCCAAAACTGTTCAAAATTACAATGAATAAACCCCATTTTAAGAATAGACTTGAGCATGACTAAACTCTCACTTCTCATGCAAATTCACATCTTAATCATGCACTTATTTTGGTTGCTTGAGGACAAGCAACAATTCAAGTTTGGTGTTGTGATGCGTGAGCATCTTTCCTATTTTTTTCTAGTGAATTTGCATTTAAATTGTTGAGTTTAATCAAGAATTAATTATCTTTTAGCCACTATGAGTCTTGTGCAATTCTGCTTATTTTAGGTAGCATTTGGCTGGATTTGGAGCACAAGAATTAAAGGAGATGACCAGTGAGGAGCGACACGTGCACGTACCTGACGCGTGCGCATGATTTGGATATTTACACAGCGACGCGTGCACGTACCTGATGCGTACGCGTGATATGCGTCACGTGCAGAAAACGCAGAAAACGCAGGTGGCAATTTCTGGGCCCCATTTTGGCACTCAAGTAAGGTGCAGCTCTTTGCCAAGTTAGGCGCGGATCCAGTGAAGCCAAGTGGTCCCCACGTTACAAGGCGCTAATTATTTAATTAATTCTGATTTAAATTTAAATTTTAAAATAGGAAAAGATATTATTTTAATTTTAGAAATTAGAGTTTAAATTAATTAGGATTAAGATATAAAAGATGATAAGATTCTATGCCAATTTTCATTCTGCACTTTACAGTTTACCTGAATCCTTATTCTCTCTCTGAACCATGAGCAACTAAACCTCCACTGTTAAGGTTAGGAGCTCTGTCTATTGTATGGATTAATACTATTATTTTTCTATTTTAATTCATATTTTGATTTATAATTCAAGAATTGTTTTCGTTCTTTATCTTATGAAATTGGGTGGAATGGAAGTATGACCCTCTTTCTAATTGAGTTCATGTATAACTTGGAAAAGCTCATTACTTGAACAACAACTTGAAAACATATTCTCCTAAATTTCTAATTATCTGGACTTAACGGGATATGTGACATATAATCCTCTTATATTTGGGTAATTAGGATTTTTGTGGCATAATAACTAGAATTAAACTTCACCCCCTAACTGGAATTAATTGACCAAGGAATTGGTAGTTGATGAAAGTTAGAGGAGACTAGAAAGGTCTAAGGAATTAGGGTCTAGTCACATATAGTTTGCCATGAATTAAATCTTGCATGATTAAAATAAGTCAATAAGAAAAGTCAATCTGGAAAATAGATAACTCTGAAGCCTTAACTGCCTTCTTCATATTGTTTTTCTCAACTTATTTACTTGCCTGTCTTTCTAATATTCTGAATTTATTGTTAATGATGTTGAATCTTCAAAACCATTTTCTGTTTGTCTGACTAAGCTAATCACTCAATTATTGTTGTTTGATCCATCAATCCTCGTGGGATCGACCCTCACTCACCTGAGGTATTACTTGGTATGACCCGGTGCACTTGCTAGTTAGTTTGTGGTTATAAATTCCGCACCAGCTCACTTCTGTCTATGGAAGCCCACAACCAGCAAACAAAAGGACTTTACGAGAGTCTCGAGATAGTAACATATTTTATTCTTGTATCCTTAAGTGTGGTGTCAGCGATTTGGGTTTTACCAGGCCACCCTTTACTTGGCAGCAGGGTAAACAAAACGCAGACTTGATAGATTTATTTGCAATGTAAAACTTGTTAATGCTTTTTCTAATGCAGGTGTTAAACATCTTCTAAAACTCAAATTGGATCATCTCCCTCTCCTTTTGGACTTTAATCAGAATAACAATTATGGAGGAGCAAAGCCTTTTAGGTTCTTAGCTCCTTGGATTTTGTAAGAACCCGATTTTCAGTAAATAGAATTTTTCGGCTATTTTAAATTTACTTTACAAAGTTTTGAACCACGGCCTAATAAGAAATAGTGAGGCTAGCTCAATGGTAAAAAAAAAGAAAAAAATTAAGAAAAAGACAATTAATATGGTCAAAATTGACTTTATGAGGATAATTAATCCCTCTAAGTCAAGTTTGACTAGTAAATAATAAATATTAGCTTCCCATTGGTTTATTTTCCTTACTAGAGAATTTTTGAGACGGGAATTCACTTTTAGTGACGGTTTTGCGTGCATCGAGAAAAACTCTAATAAACGAAAACCTCGGAATCAGTGGTCAAAATAATTTTTACCCAACTAAATGTGCCTCAAAACTTCTATTAGCCATCCATTCATGATTTACTCCTTTAAGAATAGATATTAGCCATTAATTATTTTATAACACAGTAAAAGTTACCCGAACAGAATTTCTGATTAGTATTCCACAAACGACTCCTAGAGACCCCAAATCTTCTTACTTGGCATCCAAGTAACTTGTATCTCCTTTTTAGCCTCTAGGACGAGACTATCTCAACCTTTCACCCCTCTTTGCTGTGCTTTTAACCTCAAGTAACTAACTGTGGTTAACCGTGGATAAGCTCGACAAGTAAACGCTGACCAAGCTTCCTCGTTTTCACGCCCCTTATTAATTGAAGCTCAGCCCTTGACCACAAAAATTTCAGCCCCTTTTACCATCATAAATTCACTAAGACTTTGATTTTTTTATTTAAGGAAGCATTTGCCACAAAATTCACAAAACACTTTACACATTTTTACAATCTTTTGACCAAATTCTTGAGAGAGAAAGAGAGAAAATTTTGCACATACTACCTACATTTTTTCATCCTGTTATCTCACCATTCATACACTATTCTTCAAGTGTTCTTCAAGGACTCAAACCATACAAGCACAAACTCTTGTCCGTTTCTGCCAATCTTTGCTTTATGCCGAATTCGGCTAGGTAAACTCTTGTTCTTTCTCCTTTTATTTTTCTTTTAAAAATAAACAGTAACCATGATGAATTTTTACTCTTCTCTATATATAGAGATCTCCTCTTGAAGCACCCATGGAGCATGCTTAAGGAGTTAAGGAGTTTTGAGCTCACCGTGGTTAAATTTTGACGTTTTGCGACACTTTAGGCCCAAAAACGAAACTCACCACCACCAGCTGTGTTTCTGCCCTTGTATGCACGTTTTCTAGTGTGAAAAAGGTTTACTAATTGAATTACATAATAGATAAGGATTAGGATTAGTTAGAGTATATTTGTGCTTGTTTTCAGTGTTTATATAAGTCACTTTGTGGTGATTTTGTGCTTCATTCTTAATTTTGAAAATTCAATGATACTTCTCTATTTTTGGAATATTATTTGAGTGATATATGAAGCTATTTACTTTTGGAAAATGTATGTGACTGTAAAAAATTAATAGAGCACTTGGGATTTAAGTTTCAAGCCTTAAAAGTCACTAACAGTAGATAAAAATGAAAAATTGCATCCCTGAAAATTTAGCCACTAAATGATCATGAAATTCACGTGTATAAGGGTTAAAAAGAGGTTAGAAAACTTATTTTTAATCCTATGGAACAAAGGTGTAAAAGTAAAAAGGGTGTTATGGTCATTTTTGGGTAAAAAGAGAGTTAACATATAATTTAAATGAAAAATAAATAAAATTTTGAACTTAGTATCATTAGGGATAAGATAGTAATTATATAAATTTGTTGAGTCAAAATTTTAATTATAATAAATTTTCAGGTCTAAATAAAAGCTTTAGTAAAAGTTAGAAGTAAAATGGTAAAAAGTGGTAACTAGAATAAGTAAATAAATTAATAAAAGGTGAAATGATCTTTTAGGTCCCTAAGGGTAAAATTGATATTAATTAAAAGTATTATGGATAATTTGGTCATAGAAAAATATTAGGATTAATCCGGTAACATTTTGATGCTAAATCAGGTTAAACGATAAACTAAAGTACTTAGGGACATATTAGTAATTTTAGGCATAAAATCAAAATTAAAAATTACTAATTAATTTAATGAAGGGAAAGAAGGTCTTTAAAAAAAATATGAGGGTAAAATAGTGAAGTACACTAGTGGTGAAAGTGTCAATAAAAGCATAATGAAAACTAGAAAAACGAAGTTATGTACAAAAAGAGTAAAATTGGAAATGTACAAAAATTTCAAGAACATAATGGTAAAGTGTGACAAGGCTGAGATATTTTAAGAAAGGATCGGACACAAATTTTATTTAAAAAGAAGAGCAGAAAAGTCCCTTAGAGATAAAGTTTATTGAGATGTGCCGCAGAAAAAGAACTGTAAACCCCAAGGTGCTAGAGGTTGTTTGGAGGGGGTATTTACCCAATGATTGCTAAAACTATGTTTCCCCTTTGTGCATATATTATGGCGTCAAACTTTGCAACGATTGCCTGTTCTCACGGACTGGTGATATGCTTAACCATATCGACACGTATACACGGACGGACGCAATTGGGAAACCATATCTAGGACTAGTTCCTAGGTAACGTCGAGTTGTGGGTAGTCAACCGACGCATGAGCTCATGCCTTGTATAGGACTAGACATGCATCATACTTGGATGCTGCATTATCTATGTTTGTCTTATACTTGTGATTGTATTTTGTCTCTGCTTCCTGTACTTTATGTTTGTTTACTATTCTACCATATACTTGTACTTGTACTTGTTTGTGTGACTTACTGACCTAACTGCGCGAAGTCTTAGACTTATACTGTGGAACCCCATAGGATTCCTGTGTAGTACCCTACTGGGAACCTTAGGTTCTGACCCCTTACTTCCCCATTCTGCAGATGCAAACTGGCGAGATCTTCTTTGAGTTTACAGCCTTGGGACTAGCGAGCATCAATAGCATTACCGAAGGGTCAGAGCGACTTCTTTTACTTCCACACAGTACTTCTGTGTTTCTTCAGCTACCAGAGATCGATGACCAACGGTAGTTATAATAGTAACAGTAGTAGTAGTTGTCTTTGCCCTTGCTTTGTATAGACTTTTAGAGGGCTAGGTGCTTTTGTAAATACCTATATAAACAAGTTAGAATAGGTTCCAGACTAGGGTGACTCTTGTGAGTCGAGGCCTGTTAGTATAAATATGGAGTCTGTAAATATTTTCATGAATAAGTAACGACGTAACCCGGTGTGAATTATTATGTACTAAATGAGCCTTCGGGCATATATGCATGATATTACTATGTTTTCTGTATTTTCTATGCTTCATGTATAGAAAATCTATTTAACTATTATCTATTTCCTTATATCTATATATCTCACACACGATCTCGATTAGCGCTACAGACTCATATGTATATATTTAATATAAGGTCTAGAGTCTTTAGGAAAAGCTGTGTAGTAGCGGCTAGCGGCTAGCATTGGTCATGACGTGTTAGAAGTTGGGTCGTTACAGATTCTCCATGATAATTACAAGGAGCTAGTAGACAGTAGTTGGGATAAAAAAGGAGACCTTATCCTTAACATAGCTTTGTTTACGGAGAAAGCAAAGTTTTGGAATAAAGAAGTCTTCAATCATATCATCCAAAAGAAGAACCGTATCCTTCTTCATATGGATGGCATTAATAAGAAGTTATTGACGAACGGATTCTTGCCAGTAAAGAATTTTACAAATAAAGTCTCGTTGAAAGTATAGCTTCTAAACCAACAAAAATCTTTTTGTACAAAAAACTTGTTTGTCACTAAAGCAAACCCAATAAAATTTATAACCGAAGTATTGAAACCTCGGGTCGGCTCTCAAGGAATTGCAGGGAAGTATGATTTATTATTGGTTATGGAAAAAGGGTATATTTTTGGGTTTTTGAAATAGGGAACAAGGAAATAAATTAACAATAAAGTAAATTAATTATCATGAACACCCTTGCAAGGTATAAGAACTGGAAATCACATCCTAGTTATCCTTATCAGGTGTGATGAGAATTGTTTATTGCTCCCACTTAGTTAACCCTTACTAAATAAAGGAAAGTCAAGTGGACTAATCAATTTGATTCCTCAAGTCCTAGTCAATTCCTATAGAAAGACTAGCTTTAGAGGGATCTAAATCAATCAGCAAATTCCAATTTTCAATCAACAGCTGAGTTTGATAACTCAAGTGTCACCAATTACTCAACCAAAGCAAAGGGAGGAAAAATCTAAATTAAATTGGAAGCATCAATAACATGAATTTGAAGAAAGCAATCTTAAATCTGAAATACATCAATGTGCATTAAATAAGAAAATCAATCCTAACATGGAGTTCGTAAACCAATATTAACAAACTAAAATAATAGAATAAATAAAAGTAGAAGAGAAATTAAAGTAAAGGAACATTGAACCTGGAATGAAGAAGGAATGAACCTAAAACTAAAAGAAATCCTAAATCCTAAAACCTAAGAGAGAGGAGAGAGCCTCTCTCTCTAGAAAACTACATCTAAAACCTAAAATTGTGATAATGAATGTTCTCCCTCATGAATGGATGCATTTCCCCACTCTATAGCCTCTAATCTGTGTTTTTTGGGCTTGGGATTTGGGCCGAAAAAGGGACCAGAAATTGCTAGGTGCGAATTCTGCAACTTTCTGCATGTGGCGTCCGTCACGCGTGCGCGTGGGTCACGCGTGCGTGTCGTTTGGAAGTTTTTCATGTCATGTTTACGCGTCGCTCGTGATTTGCGCTAGGCATGCGTCCGCGTCGTCCATGTGTTCATTTTCGCGCGTTCCTTCTACTTTTGCGTGTTTCCTTCCTATTCTCTAAGCCATTCCTATCCTATAGAGCCTGAAAATACTCAACACACGGATCATGGCATCGAATGGTAATAAAGGATAATTAAAATTAATAATTTTATAGTCTAGGAAACATATTTTCACATATATTAAGGAATAAGGATGAAATTGTAAAACCATGAAATTTATATGAATAAGTGAGCAAAGACTTGATAGAAACCACTCAATTGAGCATAATATAAATCATAAAATAGTGGTTTATCAGTTATCCTTTGGTCAAAACCCCTTCTTGGATAAACTTCAGAAAGATCTTTGGAAGGATCATGAAGTCATTTCCATCCAAGAAGAAAGCTATTGGCAACAAATGTCTAGGTGTAATACTATATAGTTTAGGGGATAAAAACACTAGATATTTCCATCAGAAAGCTAATGGATGCAGAAGAAGGAACTGAGTCACGTCTCTTATGGACAGCCATGGCTCTTGGATTGAGGATCCTGTTCCGCTTAAGAATATGGGAGTATGCTTCTTTAAAAATTTGTATTCTTCTTATCAGATTTGTTTTCCTTTTCCCTTGACAAATTTCTTTCCTAGGCTTATGGATGATGATATCAAGGAAATAAAGAAGGATATCTCATAAGAGAAAGTTAAGAAGGCTGTTTTCAATATGGGAAGGTGGAAAGTCTCAAGGAGAGATGGAATTCCAGCTAAATCCTTCCAATTCTCTTGGGACACTATCAAGGACTCTTTGGTTACTTGGGTTTAGTATATCTTTCAGGAACCTAGGAATATCGTGAATGTTAACCAGACTTTTATCTCTATTATTCATAAAGTTTCTGCTCCTGAGAATTTTACTTAATTTAGACCTATTAGTCTCTGTAATGCTGTCTATAAGATTATTTCTAAGATTGTTGTAGAAAGGCTAAAACCACATATGTCTTTTCTTATTGTTAATACCAAAGCTAATTTTGTTCCAAAAAGGGTTAGTACAGATAATATTTTGGTATCTCAAGAAGTTATTCATTCTATGAGGACAAAGAACTGCGAAAAAGGCCTTATGGCGATCAAGATTGACTTGGAGAAGACATATGATGGGCTCAATTGGGATTTCATCTTACATACCCTCAGGGAGACTGATGAGCGGATAATTTATACGCTTTTTGGCATTGTTTTTAGATAGTTTTAAGTATAATCTAGCTACTTTTAGGGATGTTTTCATTAGTTTTTATGCTAAATTCACATTTCTGGACTTTACTATGAGTTTGTGTGTTTTTCTGTGATTTCAGGTATTTTCTGGCTGAAATTAAGGGACCTGAGCAAAACTCTGATAAAAGGCTGACAAAGGACTGCTGATGCTGTTGGATTCTGACCTCCCTACACTCGAAATGGATTTTTTGGAGCTACAGAACTCCAAATGGCGCTCAACGCCAGTTCCATGCTGCATTCTGGAGTCAAACACCAGAAACACGTCACGAACCAGAGTTGAACGCCAAAAATACGTTACAACTTGGTGTTCAACTCCAAAAGAAGCCTCTGCACGTGTAAAGCTCAAGCTCAGCCCAAGCACACACCAAGTGGGCCCCGGAAGTGGATTTCTGCATCAATTACTTACTTCTGTAAACCCTAATATCTAGTCTAGTATAAATAAGACATTTTACTATTATATTCAGTGTTTTTTGACCACGTTACATCTTTGGTCTCGGTTTTATTCCATTATTCATCTTAGGAGACTATTGATCACGTTTTGGAGGCTGGCCATTCGGCCATGCCTGAACCTTTATCACTTATGTATTTTCAACGGTGGAGTTTCTACACACCATAGATTAAGGGTGTGGAGCTCTGCTGTACCTCGAGTTTTAATGTAATTACTACTATCTTTTATTCAAATTCAATCTTATTTCTGTTCTATGATACTACTTGTACTTCAATCTGATGGATGTGATGATCCGTGACACTCATCATCATCCGTCCCTATGAACGCGTGCCTGACAACCACTTCCGTTCTACAAGCGAAAGCTAGAGTGTGTATCTCTTGGATTCCTGATGCACGACGCATGGTTGCCCTCGCCTGACAACCGAGCCTTCCATTCCGTGAGATCAGAGTCTTCGTGGTATAAGCTAGAATTGATGGCGACATTCATGAGAATCCAAAAAGTCTAAACCTTGTCTGTGGTATTCCGAGTAGGATTCCGGGATTGAATGACTGTGACAAGCTTCAAACTCGCGATTGTTGGGCGTGATGATAAACGCAAAAGAATCAAGGAATTCTATTCCGACATGATTGAGAACCGACAGATGATTAGTCGTGCCGTGACAGAGCATTTGGACCTTTTTCACTGAGAGGATGGGATGTAGCCATTGACAACGGTGATGCCCTACATACAACTTGCCATGGAAAGGAGTAAGAAGGATTGGATGAATGCATTAGGAAAACAGAGATTCAGAAGGAGTACAGCATCTTCATACGCCTGTCTGACATTCCCATCAATGATTTACCTAAGTATTTCTATCTTTATTTTCTGATTATTTATTATTATTATTCGAAAACTCCATAACCAATTATTATCCGCGTAACTGAGATCTACAAGATGACCATAGCTTGCTTCATACCAGCAATCTCCGTGGGATCGACCCTTACTCACGTAAGGTTTATTACTTGGACGACCCAGTGCACTTGCTGGTTAGTTGTGCGAGGTTGTGAAGAAAGTGCTGAGTTAGTAAATACGCACACCAAGTTGAATGCCATTATAAGAGATCACAATTTCGTGCACCAGAGACACATCTACCAGAGAGCTTGATTAGTGTTATTGAACATTGCATAACTACGCCAACTATGAATCTTATTTGGAATGGGTCTCCATCAGAAGAGTTTCGTCCCTCCAGAGACATTAGACAAGAAGATCCCCTCTCACCTTATCTTTTTGTACTTTGTATTGAGAGACTTTCTCACCTTATTAATTCTCGAGTTAATGATAGGAAGTGAAAACCTATTATGCTATCTAGAAATGGGCCTAAACTCTCTCATCTTTTACTTTGCAGATGATTTAGTCTTATTTGCACAAGCTAGTAAGGATCAAGTGGAGGTCATAAGGGAAACACTTAAGGTTTTCTGTGATAGCTCTGGCCAAAGGGTGAATCTTCAGAAATCTTGTGTTTTCTTCTCAAAGAACGTAAATCACACCATCAAGCAGGAACTCAGTCAACACTTGGGCATCAACCTAACTTGCAACTTAGGAAAGTACCTTGGTGTTTTCCTCATTCATGAGAAGTGCAACAAACAACATTTTCAATTCATCATTGACAAAATGAAGGCTAAAGTTTCCAACTGAAATATGAAAACACTCTCATTTGCAGGAAGATGCACCCTTATCCAGTCAGTCTTGGCATCTATCCCTAGCTATGTGATGCAAACAATGAAGATTTTGAAGAAAGTTTGTAATCAAATTGACAAGATTTGTAGATACTTTCTTTGGGGAGAAACTGAAGCAAACAAAAAGATCCATTTAATAAAGTGGGATACTATTTGTAAGTCAAAGAATATGGAAGGACTAGGTATTCGAAAGGCGAAAGAAACTGATGCTTTATTCCTCATGAAATTAGCTTGGGGTCTTATTCAGGATAATCAGTCCCTATGGGTCAGAGTTATGAAAGGAAAATATGGGTGTGCGAATTAGCCAATTCCTAAGGTCCTTTCTAAAGCTAGTAGTTTGAATGGTTGGAAAGGTATTTCAAGGATTTGGAACCAATTCAGCACTAATATCATTTGAAGAATTGGAAATGATGAAAAGATACCCATCTGGAATGATAATTGGGTGTGACGTTAGGATTTTTGCTAGTAAAGAATTTTACAAAAATATAATCACGTTGTGAGTATAGATTCTAAACTAATAGAAAATCCTTTTGTACAAACATTTTGGTTGTCACAAGTAACAAAACCCAATAAATTTATAAACCGAAGTATTCAAACCTCGGGTCGTCTTCTCAAGGAATTGCAGGGAAGTATGATTTATTATTGGTTATGGAAAAAAGTATTTTTGGGGTTGAAAAGGTTTTAAGCAAGAGAAATAGATTGCAAGAATTAATAAATTAATATCTAATTGAAACTTTTGGCAATGTATGAAAACTGAAAGTCCTATCCAGTTGTCCTTATCAATTGTGATGAGAATTGAATTTTTTCCCACTTAGTTAACCTTTACTAAAGCAGAGGAAAGTCAAGTGGACTAATTAGTTTGATCCTCAAGTTCTAGTCAATCCCTGTGGGAATACTAGCTTTACAGCGATCTAGATCAATTAGAATCTGCCAATTTCAACCACTGTTGAGTTTGACAACTCAAGAGTTACCAATTAATCAACCAAAGCCAAAAGGGAATAAAATCTACTTGAAAGAAAATAATTTGGATAGAGCCCAAGCATCAATAATATATAAGTCTGAAATACCTCAATTGCATTAATAAAATAAAATCAATCCAAACATGAAGAGTCACAAGTCAAATAAGCAATATCAATAATCAACAATTAAGAGAAGTCGAAATAAAAAGATATTGAACCTGATAAAGATGAGATAAAAGTATTCCTAAGTTCTAAAAATCCTAATCCTAATCCTAAGAGAGATGAGGGAACCTCTCTCACTAAAAACTACATCTAAAATCCTCAATAGTGTGTATTTCTCTCCTCCTTTATGAATGGGTGGATCCTTCCATTTATAATCCTTCAATCTGTGTTCTTTGGGTTTGGATCTGGGCCAAAAAGGCCCGAAAATCACTAAGGACAACTTCTGCAAATTCTGCAGATCGCGCACGTCACGCGTCTGCGTGGGTCACGCGATCGCGTCATCTGGAGTGTTGCTCTTCCACGCGGTTGCGTCAGTCATGCGCCCGCGTCAGTTGTATTTCGCGAGTCACGCGTTCGCCTCATCCATGCGCTCGCGTCGATCCCTTTTTGTGCAAATCACGCGTCCGCGTCGTTCATGCGGACGCGTCCTTGCCAGTTTCTTCAAAAACTCTATTTTATGCTTTCCTTCCATTTTTGTATGTCTCCTTTCCATCCTTTAAATCATTCCTGCCTTAGAAGATCTGAAAATACTTAACACACAAATCACGGCATCGAATGGCAATACAAGGTAATTAAAATTAATATTTTTAAAGCCTAGGAAACATGTTTTTCATATACATCACATAATAAGAAGGGAAGGTAAAACCATGCAATTTCACATGCATAAATGGGTGAAGGATTGAATAAATCACTTAAATTCAGCACAAAATATGTCATAAAATATGGGTTTATCAACCTCCCCACACTTAAACAATAGCATGTCCTCATGCTAAATCCAAGAGAAAAGAGTGAAGGTGAAATGGTGGGATCTCATGCAATGCAATCTATCCTAGATGCAACTACCTAAATGAGTCACGCAAATCTAGTTATCATTCCTATATATAAAGCTTTACATGTAGTTAAGTTAATTCACATTCTCAAGGAATCATATACGCATAGCCAACCTTAGATAATATTAAAGCATTTTTACAATTAAGATGGGTAAATAATATATTTTTCAAACTTGCAAGGCAATTAACAATAGAAGTAGAGATATATGGTGATGAGTCATTGAACCCTCACTTGATTTTGTGTTTATTCTCTAGTCACTCAGTGTTTATTGGGTTAATCACTCTATTCTTCTTTTTATTCTTACTTCCGATAACTTTGTTCTTCATCTAACCAATTAACAATCATAAAATATAGACATACAAAAATCATGAGGTCTTTAATTAAGGTTGTAATGGGGCCAAGGTAAAGGTAAGGGTATATGTATAAGGCTAAGTGAGCTAATTAAGTGAATCCTTGAGTAGTCTAAGATCTCACCTAACATACATATTTTGTAGAGCAAAGCTTCTTTACCTATTTTCCCATATTTTTTTCCACATTTTATATTACATGCTCATATTTTAATTTTTATTTATTTTTATCCCATGTGCATTGTTTTTTGCATTTGGGGAAATTAATTATTATTATTATTATTATTATTATTATTATTATTATTATTATTATTATTATTATTTATTTTTTTATCCCCTTATTGAAATAATGCACATGGTAACTTAATTATTTTGATTTCACATGAGCATGCTTCCCAAATTTTTACATAACTTGTTTAATTTAATTTCCTACTTTTTCTATCATCCCATTTTCCCGTAAAATTCCCCACACTTAAATTATACACAATTTCTATCTTAAGCTAACCAAGGATTCAACTTGAGATTTTTATTTTGTTTTTCTGCTTAAGGCTAGTAATGTGGTTGTAAAACAGAAGGGATTTAAAGGCTTAAAGGGGGCTAACAAGGGTGATGTAGAAGGTAGGCTAATTTGGGAATGGTGAGCTAGAATCAAACAATGGCATCAATCACTTTTTTGGTATGTATCTATATTCTATAATTGGACATATAGATTAAAACAAAGTAAAGAACACCAGAATAAATAAGAAGGGTGGAACACACAGGAATGAAATATTATGGTTTAAATGTAACCATACAATTAAACTCAAAACTCACAGGCTGTGTGTTCTCTAACTTAAAAATCATATATCACTTAAGTATGTCATGCAAGTAGAAATTAAGAGTTCCCATTATTCTCAATGTAAAATATATTGGATGGCTTTAAAGTTTTAGTGTTCCTCCTTGATGAAATGTTGTTAACTAACTAACATGTAATGCTATATATATAAGGTGTGGATTATTTTTATTCTGTTAAAGTCTCTAGCTTACTTCCTTTTTCTTTTCAATCTAAGCTAAACTATCATATGCTAAAAGGGTAAACTATACTAATTAATCCACTTAATAAATAACTAGTAAACTAAGGTGCAAATCAAGCTAAAATATCCAAGATGTATACATGTAGCTCAAAGTGCATAATGCAAAAAGTACAATAAAAAAAGTAAAAAGAGAAAAATGTGCAAAAATACAGAAAATGGATAAAATAAGAAGAGAGTTTGTAGTGATTCACCAAAATAAATAGATGCCAGAGATGGCAGCCTCGCCACACTTAAATAATAGCATCATCCTCGATGCGCACTCAAGCATGGTGTGACGAAGTGTCATCTCCGGAAGGATGGGCTGCTGGTGTCTCGATGGTAGGCTGAGGGTCTGCAGTCGCTGAGAGGATCGGAGGAGTGGTCTGAGGCAAAAGGGGCTCTGTCCGTAGAGGAACCTCCGGATCTGCAGTCTGTAGCTGGTGGTGCTCCTCATGATATGGTGCAGTGTGGCCGGGACCTCTCTGCTCAGCCTGGGTAGGTGGCTCCTCCTCGTGATCGCTCACCTCCTCCTCAGATGTGTCGGAGGTCGTGTCGGGCTCGGAGGGAATGTCACTACCAGAGCGGATCATCAGCTTGAGGTGCTCATAGCGTCGCTTGTGGCGACGCTCAGACCTCTCAAAAAGTCACCTGGTGCGACGGTCAGATCGCTCAAACTGCTGCTGGTGATGGCGCTCCATCTGATCTAGGCAGTCAAAGAGGCGGTGCACTAAACGGTAGACGGGCTCAGGAGCAGGTGGAGGCGCAGTGGGTGGTGCTAGGCCAGTGGAGGCAGAAGGGATAGCTGAAGATGTGGCTGCCTCAGTAGTGTCAGTGAGAAATGGAGGGCGGTAGCCGAAAGCCAGGAACTTTCGACTATGCGAGATGATCTTTCGTTACTCTCCTGCGGGGGGCCTTTCATCAACAGCCTCCCAAGGGACCTCAGCTTAGCGACCCAACTGAGTAATCAGGTAAGAAAAAGAGAGGGTGCCTCTAATATGGACCCTGGCCATGTAATGCCGGATGAAGCGAGGTAGATAAAGGTCCTTACCCGTCATCACACACCAGATGAGGGTAATCATGGCAGCTGGCACCTCCGTCTCATGAATACTCGGCATCACATAGTTGCTCAGAATCTGTTGCCATAGCCGAGCCTCGTCATTCAGATATATAAGCCTAATTCCTTTGGGTACCAATGTGCTAGTTCCTATGACCCAAGGAACAGTAGAATCAAGAGTGATATCCTTCTTTACTACATCCCAATCAAACCTCATAAATCTCATATCTTCCTCAGCATTCTGGTAACCATCTTGTTGATTTGATTTAGGTAGAAGATGGAGGATTTCTTCAATTTCTTCCTCAGTAACCAGAATCTGTTTGCCTCTAAGCTGTACTGCATCCAGGGAAGAGAGAAAGTAGTTACAGTAGAATTTTCTAACCCAGGATGAGTTGACCTCAGTTAGGTTCCTTTCCAGGAAGAACCAGCGTCTCTGTTTGATCTGTTCTGAGGTGTACTGCTGGAGTTCTTCTGGAATTTTGAAGGTCCTTTCCATGTGTAGGTTCCTGGCGGTGGCAAAGGTTGGGTATTTCAGCTCACATTATTTGTTTGCAAATTTTACCGGGTCAGCTGAAGGTACCAACTGATCAGCCTTTTCCTGAGGGGTAAAGTTCTTCTCCCGCCAGAAATTATCATGTAAGATGCCAAGGATGGAACCAGAGGATTCTCCTCTTTTCTGTTTGCCAGTGGTGACTTTGCCCTTTCCCCTGTGTTGAGATTCAGACATCCTGAAAAGACAGAATTTCCAAGATATAATTGAGGAATAAAAGCAGGAAAACAAGTAGGCAAATAACAAGATAAGCAGTAAGTGGCAAAGGATCAGTAAAAGAATGAAATGAGTTAAGAAAATGTATATTTTGGATTGTGTTGGAGTTGAAAAGCTGAGATGAGAAATCACATTCCAAAATAAGTTAGAAGTGGAAAGCTTGTTAATTAGGAAAAACAATTATCATGCCATGAGTGAAATTAATTTAAAGAAGTAGTGAAAAGGGAAAGTGTGAAGTTAGAAAGTTAAAAATGGGTAAAATTGAAAAAGAGGTTAGAAAGAGAAAATCAGTGAGTTAGTGAAAAGGAAGTCAGAGTAAGTGGCATGATGATTGGTTTCCAAGTAACAAGAATTTCACAATTTGAAGCAACAGTCAACTCATATTCAAGTAGGAAAAACAGGGTATTGATGATGATTAAGATAGATATAGAAGTAGTGAAAAGTAAAATCAAACCATCAATAAATCAATTTATTAACCAGGAGTCAAAAGTAATAAGAAAGCTGGCCCGTGCATTCAAGAATAGGTTTGGTATGTGGTGTGCAAAATTGTGATCACTACTTTTTACAACTCAAATAATCCCTAGTAATGGCCCCAAGAACTTGGTGCTCAATACCATGGCATAAACACAACTTTGCACAACTAACCAGCAAGTGCACTGGGTCGTCCAAGTAATAAACCTTACGCGAGTAAGGGTCGATCCCACGGAGATTGTTGGTATGAAGCAAGCTATGGTCACCTTGTAAATCTTAGTCAGGCAGACTCAAATGGGTATAGTGATATACGAATGAAGCATAAAGATAAAGATAGAGGTACATATGTAATTCATTGGTAGGAACTTCAGATAAGCGTATGAAGATGCCTTCCCTTCCGTCTCTCTGCTTCCCTACTGTCTTCATCCAATCCTTCTTACTCCTTTCCATGGCAAGCTTATGCAAGGGTTTCACCGTTGTCAGTGGCTACCTCCCATCCTCTCAGTGAAAATGTTCCTATGCTCTATCACAGCATATGGCTAATCAGCTGTCGGTTCTCGGTCAGGCCGGAATAGAATCCAGTGATTCTTTTGCGTCTGTCACTAACGCTCCGCCTGCTAGGAGTTTGAAGCACGTCACAGTCATTCAATCATTGAATCCTACTCAGAATACCACAGACAAGGTTAGACCTTCCGGATTCTCTTGAATGCCGCCATCAGTTCTCGCCTATACCACGAAGACTCTGATCTCATGGAATGGCTGGCTCGTTTGTCAGGCGAGCACTCGGTTGTCAGGCGATCAACCATGCATCGTGTATCAGGAATCCAAGAGATAAACACTAGAGCCTTGTTTGCTTGTAGAACAGAAGTGGTTGTCAGTCACTTTGTTCATAGGTGAGAATGATGATGAGTGTCACGGATCATCACATTCATCAAGTTGAAGAACAAGTGATATCTTGGACAAAGAACAAGCGGAATTGAATAGAAGAACAATAGTAATTGCATTAATACTCGAGGTACAGCAGAGCTCCACACCTTAATCTATGGTGTGTAGAAACTCCACCGTTGAAAATACATAAGAACAAGGTCTAGGCATGGCCGAATGGCCAGCCTCCCCCAAAGAGGGTTTAATCATCAAAGCATGATCAAAAGATCTCTAATACAATAGCAAAAGGTCCTACTTATAGAAAACTAGTAGCCTAGGGTGTACAGAGATGAGTAAATGACATAAAAATCCACTTCCGGGCCCACTTGGTGTGTGCTTGGGCTGAGCAATGAAGCAATTTCGTGTAGAGACTCTTCTTGGAGTTAAACGCCAGCTTTTATGCCAGTTTGGGCGTTTAACTCCCATTTAGGTGCCAGTTCCGGCGTTTAACGCTGGAATTTCTGAGGGTGACTTTGAACGCCAGTTTGGGCCATCAAATCTTGGGCAAAGTATAGACTATCATATATTGCTGGAAAGCCCAGGATGTCTACTTTTCAACGCCGTTGAGAGCGCGCCAATTGGGCTTCTGTAGCTCCAGAAAATCCACTTCGAGTGTAGGGAGGTCAGAATCCAACAGCATCTGCAGTCCTTTTCAGTCTCTGGATCAGATTTTTGCTCAGGTCCCTCAATTTCAGCCAGAAAATACCTGAAATCACAGAAAAACACACAAACTCATAGTAAAGTCCAGAAAAGTAAATTTTAACTAAAAACTAATAAAAATATACTAAAAACTAACTAGATCATACTAAAAACATACTAAAAACAATGCCAAAAAGGGTACAAATTATCCGCTCATCAGTATGCGTGGAGCAGATCAAAAATGAGAAACGCCAAAACCAATACTTGAATGTAGAAGGAAAAGTAATTTGCAGAAAATTGGGCAGCATTCTGGCTAAAATTAGATGTTCCCGGAAAACAAATAACAAGAATAAGTTCATATGAATTAAAATAAGGCTGCACAAATAGCAAAAATAAGAAAAAGCAGTGGAACAGCATCATGCAATATGTAAGAGCAACATATGAACAGGATCAACATCATAGCCAGAATAAATTGCAGAATAGATAAACAGATAATAGGAACGATGCAATTATCAGGCCTAAATCCACTATCCAGATCTTAGCTACCTAACCACATAGAATCCACTACAACATGCATATCTAACTAGCCTAATGATGAACATAAACAGAAAAATATGCAATTAACTAGGAATTAAAAGAAGAATGGTGTTCGGTGGAACCTGGTAGGCGTGGGAAAGAAAGTGGGGCAGAGAGATGGCCGAGGAATGGTGGTGGTGGCTGACGCGGTGGTTGAGGGCGGCGCGGTGGGCGTGGTGGTCGCGGAGGGGGGTTAAGAGTGGTAGAGGGGAGAAGAAGAAAGAGAGGGAAAAGAGAGAAGGGGGGTTGCGGTGGGGTCTGGGTGTCGTCGGAGGTGCGGCGGCAAAGGGTAGAAAGAGGGGGTGGTCGCATGGAAGAGGAAGAAGAAAGGGGTTGGGGGCGTGCGATAGGTATGGTTCGCGTCACAGGGGGTTAATAGTTTGCAATCCACGCGATCGCGTGGGGCATGCGGTCGCGTGGCTGGTGTGGAATGGGGTTGACGCGGATGCGTGGTTGACGCAATCGCGTGGGTTGGGTGTAAGATAGGTGACGCAGACGCGTGAAACATGCGACCGCATCGCTGGAATTTGTGCTAGGCGCACGATTCCAGCATCGTTTTAGCGCAACTCTCTGTTTGATATAGGGGGTTATAATATCTGCACGACGCGATCCCGTCGCTCACGCTTTCGCGGGGGATGAGTGTTGTGTAGGTGACGTGTTCGCGTCAGGGACGCGCACACGTGGGTGTTTTGTGCTAAACGCACACTAGCCGCACGATTCCAGCCCAACTTTCTGGGCGTTGGGTCTTTACACCGATATCTAGATCACGCGTTCGCGTGAGTGACGCAGACGCGTGGGAGGTATTTTCCACAAATGACGCGATCGCGTGGGGCACGCGGTCGCATAGAACAATTTTGAGCTAAAGGCATACTTCCAGCCTTGCTTCAGCATAACTCTCTGTTCACTTTCCTCTTCTTTTACTGCACGTGTGACGCGGACGCGTCAGCGACGCTGTCACGTCGCGTGCTCTCTCTTTTCTTTTCTTTTTTTATGCAGTATGCAGAATGCAAAATTCAGTGAATGTCATGCAAAAACTTCAGGTTCAAACAAAATTCAAAAACAGAGCAAAATAGAGGAGGAACGATCATACCATGGTGGGTTGTCTCCTACCTAGCACTTTTAGTTAAAGTCCTTAAGTTGGACATTTAATGAGCTTCCTGCTATGGTGGCTTGTGCTTGAATTCGTCCAGAAATCTCCACTAGTGTTTGGAGTGCCAGCATCCTCCGGGGTCCCAAACAAGGTACGCAAAGCCCTTAGGTGAGTTCCAACAGGCTTTCAGGCTCCCGGGGTGTTGAATGTCAGAACAGACTCCAGGATCCCAAACTTTTCTTCTACACCCGTCTTTGTCTTGATCTTCATTTTTCCAGCCGGGTGGTGAGTAGTCTGAATTCTCACTACAGTGACCAAACAGCGTCTGAGATCCTTTCAATCGAGCTTTACACCAATCCTTGCACCTCAAATTGAAGTGTGAAACCTCAGTGAATCTTGCATACTAGCTCTGAGTGCGAGTCATTTTCCGTTTGCTTTTAAAGCCGCAAAGAGCTCTAAGCTGGCCATCTGTCTCAAGCAAATCATATTCAAGTGGAAAAGTAAAGATGAAAGTCAAGAATTTTACCCACTTGAAGTTCGTATTGGGTGGTAATGGCCGTGGGATAGGTGTTTTCGGTGGTTCTGCAAGCTCTACTTCCTTATGGTCTTCTGTGAATTCCTCCACTTCTTGGTAAATTTCTTTCACTTCAACCATGTCTTGATCAAGGTCACCGATATCTTCTTTATTACTCGAGTCATAATTGAGAGGTTGATAGAAGTCGACCTTTGCATCATCTTTGTTCACTTGGGGAAGATTCTTCTGTCTCAAAGAATTCACTTGCGGATGCAAGAGTATTACTAGGAGAACTTGAGTGGTGACTATCATCATCAAGAAAACTTGAGTCTTGGGTCATTCCGTCCAGTTCCTCATAGGATACCTGCCTCGGGGATTGTGCACTATCCTCCTTAGCATTAACCGTAATGTCCTTGACAGAATTCTCCACAACTTTGGCTTCCTGCGGAGGTTCAGCATCTCCTAAATCTTCAACAAACTCTTCTTCTTCTACAATGACAGCATCCTCTACTTGTTCCAGTACGAAGTTATGCTCAATGCTGTCCACTGAAGCTTCTTGTGTCTTCTTCACAATACATTCTTCATTAGATTCTCCACATGAAGCCATGGGAGTCTGTTGAGTGTTCGAACGTCTGGAAGATAATTGATTTATCGCTTGCTCCAATTGATGAAGGGTTGCATTGAACTGGTTTACTGATTCTTCGAAGTGAACCTGTGATTCTTGGCTTGATGGATATGGACATGGTGTGCAGGAGAGTGGTGGTTTTTGGGAGTAATTGGATTGACGTTGGGGCGGATCAGGATCATATGGTGGCGAATGGTGAAAAGAAGCTTGTGAGTATGGTGGGTTGAGGTTGTGTTGAAAGGATGGTCTCTGAGCATAGGGTGGGGCTTATTTGTAGTTACAAGGCGGTCCACCATATCTATCAGCTCGGTATGCATTGTAGAATGGTCTCTGTCCATGATATCTGGGAGGATGTTGTTGCCTAAAGGGTTGATCAGATCCTCTTGACTCCATCCATCTTTGATTGCTTAGACCGTGATGCATAGTCCTGTTATGGCTTCCATTCCTTGCAACAAAATTAGAACTAAACTCAAAGCGAGAGGGGTGAGAATTCATAATAGCTATCAGAAATAAGAGGGAAGAGAGAAAACAAATAAACAAGTAAAAGAAAAATATATAATTTTTTTCTTTTTTTTTTGAAAAAAATATTTACAATAACCAATAAAAAGGCACACGTTTGCAATTCCCCGGCAACGACGCCATTTTGACGTTAGGATTTTTGCTAGTAAAGAATTTTACAAAAATATAATCGCGTTGTGAGTATAGATTCTAAACCAACAGAAAATCCTTTTGTACAAACATTTTGGTTGTCACAAGTAACAAAACCCAATAAATTTATAAACTGAAGTATTCAAACCTCGGGTCGTCTTCTCAAGGAATTGCAGGGAAGTATGATTTATTATTGGTTATGGAAAACAATGTTTTTGGGGTTGAAAAGGTTTTAAGCAAGAGAAATAGATTGCAAGAATTAATAAATTAATATCTAATAGAAACTTTTGGCAATGTATGAAAACTGGAAGTCCTATCCAGTTGTCCTTATCAATTGTGATGAGAATTGAATTTTTCTCCCACTTAGTTAACCTTTACTAAAGCAGAGGAAAGTCAAGTGGATTAATTAGTTTGATCCTCAAGTCCTAGTCAATCCCTGTGGGAAGACTAGCTTTAGAGCGATCTAGATCAATTAGAATCTACCAATTTCAACCACTGTTGAGTTTGACAACTCAAGAGTTACCAATTAATCAACCAAAGCCAAAAGGGAATAAAATCTACTTGAATGAAAATAATTTGGATAGAGCCCAAGCATCAATAATATATAAGTCTGAAATACCTCAATTGCATTAATAAAATAAAATCAATCCAAACATGAAGAGTCACAAGTCAAATAAGCAATATCAATAATCAATAATTAAGAGAAGTCAAAATAAAAAGATATTGAACCTGATAAAGATGAGATAAAAGTATTCCTAAGTTCTAAAAATCCTAATCCTAATCCTAAGAGAGAGGAGGGAACCTCTCTCACTAAAAACTACATCTAAAATCCTCAAAAGTGTGTATTTCTCTCCTTCTTTATGAATGGGTGGATCCTTCCATTTATAATCCTTCAATCTGTTTTCTCTGGGTTTGGATCTGGGCCAAAAAGGCCCAGAAATTGCTGAGGACAACTTCTGCAAATTCTGTAGATCGCGCACGTCACGCGTTTGCGTAGGTCATGCGGTCGCGTCATCTGGAGTGTTGCTCTTCTACGCGGTTGCGTCAGTCATGCGCCCGCGTCAGTTGTATTTCGCGAGTCACGCATTCGCCTCATCCATGCGCTCGCGTCGATCCCTTTTTGTGCGAATCACGCGTCCGCGTCGTTCATGCGGACGCGTCACTGCCAGTTTCTTCAAAAACTCCATTTTATGTTTTCCTTCCATTTTTGTATGTCTCCTTTCCATCGTTTAAATCATTCCTGCCTTAGAAGATCTGAAAATACTTAACACACAAAAACATCTATGAAGATCAGTATTAATTAGATGAGCAGGGCTTTTAGCTTTTTGCCTCTGAACAGTTTTGGCATCTCATTCTATCCTTTGAAATTCATAATGATTGGCTTCTATAGGAACTCATAATCCAGATAGTGTTATTGATTCTCCTAGTTAAGTATGATGATTCTTGAACACAGCTACTTTATGAGTCTTGGCCGTGGCCCAAAGCACTCTATCTTCCAGTATTACCACCGGATACATACATGCCACAGACACATAACTGGGTGAACCTTTTCAGATTGTGACTCAGCTTTGCTAGAGTCCCCAATTAGAGGTGTCCAGGGTTCTTAAGCACACTCTTTTTGCCTTGGATCATGACTTTATTATTTTTTTTCTTTTTCTTTTTCCCCCTTTTTTTCATGTTTTTTTTTTTAATTCACTGCTTTTTCTTGCTTCAAGAATCATTTTTATGATTTTTCAGATCCTCAGTAACATATCTCCTTTTTCATCATTCTTTCAAGAGCCAATCATTCATGAACAACAAATTCAAAAGACATATGCACTGTTCAAGCATACATTCAAAAACCAAAATATTGCCACCACATCAAAATAATTAATTTGTTATAAAATTCAAGATTCATGCAATTCTTCTCTTTTTCAATTAAGAACATTTTTCATTTAAGAAAGGTGATGGATTCATAGAACATTCATAACTTTAAGGCATAGACACTAAGACACTAATGATCATGTAATAAGACACAAACATAGATAAACATAAGCATAAAATTCGAAAAATAGGAAAATAAGGAACAAGAAAATTAAAGAACGGGTCCACCTTAGTGATGGCGGCTTGTTCTTCCTCTTGAAGATCTTATGGAGTGCTTGAGCTCCTCAGTGTCTCTTTCTTGCCTTTCTTGCTCCTCTCTCATGATTCTTTGATCTTCTCTAATTTCATGGAGGAGGATGGAATGTTCTTGGTGCTCCACCCTTAGTTGTCCCATGTTGGAACTCAATTCTCCTAGGGAGGTGTTGATTTGCTCCCAATAGTTTTGTGGAGGAAAGTGCATTCCTTGAGGTATCTCAGGGATTTCATGATGAGTGGGATCTCTTGTTTGCTCCATCTTTTTCTTAGTGATGGGCTTGTCCTCATCAATGAGGATGTCTCCCTCTATGTCAATTTCAACTGAATAATAGAGGTGACAAATGAGATGAGGAAAGGCTAACCTTGCCAAGATAGAGGACTTGTCCGCCACCTTATAAAGTTCTTGGGCTATAACCTCATGAACTTCTACCTCCTCTCCAATCATGATGCTATGAATCATGATAGCCCGGTCTATAGTAACTTCGGACCGGTTGCTAGTGGGAATGATTGAGCGTTGGATAAACTCCAACCATCCCCTAGCCACGGGCTTGAGGTCATGCCTTCTCAGTTGAACCGGCTTTCCTCTTGAATCTCTCTTCCATCGAGTGCCCTCTTCACAAATGTCTATGAGGACTTGGTCCAACCTTTGATTAAAGTTGACCCTTCTAGTGTAAGGGTGTTCATCTCCTTGCATCATGGGCAAGTTGAATGCCAACCTTACATTTTCCAGACTAAAATCTAAGCATTTCCCCCGAACCATTGTAAGCCAATTCTTTGGGTTCGGGTTCACACTTTGATCATGGTTCTTGGTGATCCATGCATTGGCATAGAACTCTTAAACCATTAAGATTCCGACTTGTTGAATGGGGTTGGTAAGAACTTCCCAACCTCTTCTTCGGATCTCATGTCGGATCTCCGGATATTCATTCTTTTTGAGTTTGAAAGGGACCTCGGGGATCACCTTCTTCATGGCCACAACTTCATAGAAGTGGTTTTGATGCACCCTTGAGATGAATCTCTCAATCTTCCATGACTCGGAGGTGGAAGCTTTTACCTTCCCTTTCCTCTTTCTAGAGGTTTCTCCGGCCTTAGGTGCCATAAATGGTTATGGAAAAACAAAAAGCAATGCTTTTACCACACCAAACTTAGAAGGTTTGCTCATCCTCGAGAAAAAGAAGAAAGAAGATAGTAGAAGAATAAGAAATGGAGGAGATGGAGGAGGCTTTGTGGTTCGGCCAAGGGGGAGAAGTAGTGTTTAGATTGTGTGAAAATGAAGGAGTGAAAATGGGTTTATATAGGGGTGGAGAGAGGGGTAGGGTTCGTCCATTATGGGTGGGTTTGGGAGGGAAAGTGGTTTGAATTTGAATGGTGAGGTAGGTGGGGTTTTATGAAGGATGGATGTGAGTGGTGAAGAGAATAGTGCGATTTGATAGGTGAGGGGTTTTGGGGAAGAGGGGTTGAGGTGATTGGTGAATGGGTGTAGAAGAGAGAGAGTGGTGGGGTAGGTGGGGATCCTGTGGGGTCCACAAATCCTGAGGTGTCAAGGAAAATTCATCCCTGCACCAAGTGGCGAGCAAAAATGCTCTTTATGCCAATTCTGGCGTTAAACGCCGGGCTGGTGCCCATTTCTGGCATTTAACGCCAGCTTCTTGCCCTTTCCTGGCGTTTAACGCCAGTCTGGTGCCCCTTTCTGGCATTAAACGCCCAGAATGGTGCCAGACTGGGCGTTAAACGCCCATTTGCTATCCTTACTGGCGTTTAAATGCCAGCAAGGTTTTCCTCCAGGGTGTGCTATTTTTCTTTCTATTTTTCATTCTGTTTTTGCTTTTTTAATTGATTTTGTGACTTTTCATGATCATCAACCTACAGAAAACATAAAATAACAAAGGAAAATAGATAAATATAACATTGGATTGCCTCCCAACAAGCGCTTCTTTAATGTCAGTAGCTTGACAGTGGGCTCTCATGGAACCTCACAAATACTCAGAGCAATGTTGGAACCTCCCAACACCAAACTTAGAGTTTGAATGTGGGGGTTCAACACCAAACTTAGAAGTTGGTTGTGGCCTCCCAACACCAAACTTAGAGTTTGATTGTGGGGGCTCTGTTTGACTCTGTTTTGAGAGAAGCTCTTCATGCTTCCTCTCCATTATTACAAAGGGATATCCTTGAGCCTTAAACACAAAGGATTCTTCATTTACTTGAATGATCAGTTCACCTCTGTCAACATCAATCACAGCCTTTGCTGTGGCTAGGAAGGGTCTGCCAAGGATGATGGGTTCATCCATGCACTTTCCAGTCTCTAGGACTATGAAATCAGCAGGGATGTAATGGTCTTCAATCTTTACCAAAACATCCTCTACAAGTCCATAAGCTTGTTTTCTTGAATTGTCTGCCATCTCTAGTGAGATTCTTACAGCTTGTACCTCAAAGATCCCTAGCTTCTCCATTACAGAGAGAGGCATGAGGTTTATACTTGACCCTAAGTCACACAGAGCCTTCTTAAAGGTCATGGTGCCTATGGTACAAGGTATTGAGAACTTCCCAGGGTCCTGTCTCTTTTGAGGTAATTTCTGCCTAGTCAAGTCATCCAGTTCCTTGGTGAGCAAAGGGGGTTCATCCTCTCAAGTCTCATTACCAAATAACTTGTCATTTAGCTTCATGATTGCTCCAAGGTATTTAGCAACTTGCTCTTTAGTAACATCTTCATCCTCTTCAGAGGAAGAATACTCATCAGAGCTCATGAATGGCAGAAGTAAATCCAATGGAATCTCTATGGTCTCATTATGAGCCTCAGATTCCCATGGTTCCTCATTAGGGAACTCATTGGAGGCCAGTGGACGTCCATTGAGGTCTTCCTCAGTGGCGATCACTGCCTCTTCCTCCTCTCCAAGTTCGGCCATGTAGGTCATGTTAATGGCCTTGCATTCTCCTTTTGGATTCTCTTCTGTATTGCTTGGAAGAGTACTAGGAGGGAGTTCAGTAATTTTCTTGCTCAGCTGTCCCACTTGTGCCTCCAAATTCCTAATGGAGGACCTTGTTTCAGTCATAAAACTTTGAGTGGTTTTGATTAGATCAGAGACCATGGTTGCTAAGTCAGAGTGGTTCTGCTTAGAATTCTCTGTCTGTTGCTGAGAAGATGATGGAAAAGGCTTGCCATTGCTAAACATGTTTCTTCTACCATTATTGTTGTTGAAACCTTGTTGAGGTCTCTGTTGATCCTTCTATGAGAGATTTGGATGATTTCTCCATGAAGGATTATAGGTGTTTCTATAGGGTTCTCCCATGTAATTCACCTCTTCCATTGAAGGGTTCTCAGGATCATAAGCTTCTTCTTCAGATGAAGCGTCCTAAGTACTGCCTGGTGCAGCTTGCATTCCAGTCAGACTTTGAGAAATCATATTGACTTGCTGAGTCAATATTTTGTTCTGAGCCAGTATGGCATTCAGAGTATCAATCTCAAGAACTCCTTTCTTCTGATTCGTCCCATTGTTCACAGGATTCCTTTCAGAAGTGTACATGAATTGGTTATTTGCAACCATTTCAATGAGTTCTTGAGCTTCTGCAGGCGTCTTCTTCAGATGAAGAGATCCTCCAACAGAGCTATCCAATGACATCTTGGACAGTTCAGACAGACCATCATAGAAGATACCTATGACGCTCCATTCAGAAAGCATGTCAGAAGGACACTTTCTGATTAATTGTTTGTATCTTTCCCAAGCTTCATAGAGGGATTCACCTTCCTTCTGTCTGAAGGTTTGGACTTCCACTCTAAGCTTACTCAATTTTTGAGGTGGAAAGAACTTTGCCAAGAAGGCATTGACTAGCTTTTTCCAATTGTTCAGGCTTTCTTTAGGTTGTGAGTCCAACCATATCCGAGCTTTGTCTCTTACAGCAAAAGGGAATAGCATAAGTCTATAGACCTCAAGGTCAACCCCATTAGTCTTGACAGTGTCACAGATTTGCAAAAATTCAGCTAAAAACTGATGAGGATCTTCCAATGGAAGTCCATGGAACTTGCAATTCTGTTGCATTAGAGAAACTAATTGAGGCTTAAGCTCAAAGTTGTTTGCTCCAATGGCAGGGATAGAGATGCTTCTCCATAGAAGTCGGGAGTCGGTGCAGTAAAGTCACCCAGTACCTTCCTTGCATTGTTGGCATTGTTGTTGTTTTCGGCTGCCATGGGTTCTTCTTCTTTGAAGATTTCTGTTAGGTCCTCTACAGAGAGTTGTGCTTTAGCTTCTCTTAGCTTTCACTTTAAGGTCCTTTCAGGTTCAGGGTCAACCTCAACAAGAATGCTTTTGTCTTTGTTCCTGCTCATATGAAAGAGAAGAGAACAAGAAAATATAGAATCCTCTATGTCACAGTATAGAGATTCCTTGAGGTGTCAGAGGAAAAGAAAAATAGAAGGAAGAGGTAGAAGAATTCGAACTTATCAAGAAAGATAGAGTTCGAATTGTGCATTGAGGAGGAGTGTTAGTCCATAAATAGAAGGATGTGAGAATAGGGGAAGAATAAATTAAAAAGATTTTAAAAACATTATGAAAAATACTAATTGATTTTCAAAAACTAAGAGTGGAAAAGAAATTAAGTGATTTTTGAAAAAGATTTTGAAATTAGAAATCAAAAAGATATGATTAAAACCTATTTAAAAAAAATTGTGATAAAAAGATATGATTGAAAAGATATAGTTTTAAAAAGATATGATTTGAAAAACAATTTAAAAAGATTTGATTTTAAAAATTAATATCTTGGCTAACAAGAAAAGATATGATTCAAGCATTAAACCTTTCTCAACAGAAAAGGCAACATACTTGAAATGTTGAATCAAATCATTAATTGTTAGCAAGTATCTTTGAAAAAAAAGAAAGAATTTGATTTTGAAAAATATATGATTGAAAATATATGATTTGAAAAACATTTGATCTTGAAAAATTTTGAAAACTTGAAAAAATATTTGAATTAAAAACAGAATCTTTCCTCTTGTGCCATCCTGGCGTTAAACGCCCAGAATGGTATACATTCTGGCGTTTAACGCCCAAAATGCTACCCTTTTGGGCGTTAAACGCCCAGCCAGGTACCCTGGCTGGCGTTTAAACGCCAGTTTTCCTTCCTCACTGGGCGTTTTGAACGCCCAGCTTTTTCTGTATAATTCCTCTGCTGTATGTTCTGAATCTTCAATTCTCTGTATCATTGACTTGAAAAGACACAAATTAAAAATTATTTTTGGATTTTTAATGATGAGGAATAATCAAAATGCAACTAAGACTAAATAAACAATGCATGAAGACACCAAACTTAGAAGTTTGTATACTATTGACACTAACAAATTGAGAATGCATATGAGACACAACAAAACACTCAAGACAAGAGAATTTAAAGATCAGAACAAGGAAATCATCAAGAATAACTTGAAGATCAATTAAGACACATGAATGAATTCGAAAAATGCAAGAAGAACAGAAACATGAAATTGACATCAAACTTAAAATGAGACACTAGACTCAAACAAGAAACATAAAATATTTTTGGTTTTTATGATTTTGTAATTTTTTTGGATTTTTTTTCGAAAATTGAAAGAAAATAAGGATATCAAAATTCTTAATGAGAATTCTAGGAATCATGCAATGTTAGTCTAAAGCTTTAGTCTAAAGGAATTAGACATGGCTAGCCAAGCTTTAGCAGGACATTACATTCAAGAGCTAAATTGATGAGAATCAATCAGCTTTGGTGATGATAAGAACATCACCTTGAAACACTAGAATTCATTCTTAAGAACTCTGAAGAAAAATACATAAGCTAAGCAACAAGATGAACCGTCAATTGTCCAAACTCAAACAATCCCCGGCAACGGCACCAAAAACTTGGTGCACGAAATTGTGATCATCAATGGCGCCATCAACATGGTACGCTCAATTGCAATCTCAACTCTTTATCACAACTTCGCACAACTAACCAGCAAGTGCACTGGGTCGTCCAAGTAATAAACCTTACGCGAGTAAGGGTCGATCCCACGGAGATTGTTGGTATGAAGCAAGCTATGTTCATCTTGTAAATCTCAGTCAGGCGGATTCAAATGGTTATGGAGGATTAATAAAACATAAAATAAAGATAGAGATACTTATGTAATTCATTGGTGAGAATTTCAGATAAGCGTATGGAGATGCTTTGTCCCTTCTGTCTCTCTGCTTTCCTACTGTCTTCATCCAATCCTTCTTACTCCTTTCCATGGCAAGCTGTATGTTGGGCATCACCGTTGTCAGTGGCTACAGTCTCGTCCTCTCAGTGAAAATGTTCAACGCGCTCTGTCACAGCACGGCTAATCATCTGTCGGTTCTTAATCAGGTTGGAATAGAATCCAGTGATTCTTTTGCGTCTGTCACTAACGCCCAGCCTTCAGGAGTTTGAAGCTCGTCACAGTCATTCAATCATTGAATCCTACTTAGAATACCACAGACAAGGTTTAGACCTTCCAGATTCTCTTGAATGCCGCCATCAATTCTAGCTTATACCACGAAGATTCCGATTAAGGGATCCAAGAGATATACATTCAAGCCTTGTTTGCTTGTAGAACGGGAGTGGTTGTCAGGCACGCGTTCATAAGTGAGAATGATGATGAGTGTCACATAATCATCACATTCATCATATTCTTGGGTACGAATGAATATCTTAGAACAAGAATAAGCTGAATTGAATAGAAGAACAATAGTAATTGCATTAATACTCGAGGTACAGCAGAGCTCCACACCTTAATCTATGGTGTGTAGAAACTCCACCGTTGAAAATACATAAGAACAAGGTCTAGGCATGGCCGAATGGCCAGCCTCCCAATGATCTAAGATAGCATAAGACTACTCAAAGATAGCTACCAAGATGAGAATACAATAGTAAAAGGTCCTATTTGTAGAGAACTAGTAGCTTAGGGTTTACAAAGATGAGTAAATGACATAAAAATCTACTTCCGGGCCCACTTGGTGTGTGCTTGGGCTGAGCATTGAAGCATTTTTGTGTAGAGACATTTCTTGGAGTTAAACACCAGCTTTTGTGCTAGTTTGGGCATTTAACTCCCATTCTTGTGCCAGTTCTGGCGTTTAACGCCGGGCAGTTTTGAGCTGATTTGGAACGCCGATTTGGGCCATCAAATCTCGGGCAAAGTATGGACTATTATACATTGCTGGAAAGCCCAGGATGTCTACTTTGCAACGCAGTTGAGAGCGCGCCAATTAGGCTTCTGTAGTTCCAGAAAATCCACTTCGAGTGCAGGGAGGTCAGAATCCAACAGCATCTGCAGTCCTTTTCAGCCTCTGAATCAGATTTTTGCTCAGGTCCCTCAATTTCAGCCAGAAAATACCTGAAATCACAGAAAAACACACAAACTCATAGTAAAGTCCAGAAAAGTGAATTTTAACTAAAAAATAATAAAAATATAATAAAATCTAACTAAAATATACTAAAAACATACTAAAAACAATGCCAAAAAGCGTATAAATTATCCGCTCATGAATCACATAATAAGAAGGGAAGGTAAAACCATGCAATTTCACATGCATAAGTGGGTGAAGGATTGAATAAATCACTTAAATTCAGCACAAAATATGTCATAAAATATGGGTTTATCAGGGTGCCAGGCATAGGCTCACTTAAAAATTTTGCTATAAGTCCCATTGACGGGGATAGGAGCGATGAGAAGGTGGCCGCTTATGCGAGACCTGAGGGAAACTGGGATTGGTTCAAGCTATCCTTCCAGAGGAGATTTTAGAGTTAATCCAAATTATAAAAGCCCATCATTCTGATTTAGGAGAAGACATTATCGATTGGATACCAGAACCTAAGGGATATTTCACTATCAAATCAGCCTATGAAGCCTATTTTTCAAATACTAAAAATGCAGAAAAAATTTCAGAAATGTTTGGAAGCTCAATATCCCACAACGTCTTAAAGCATTTTTATGGCTAGTAATGCATGAGGCATCACTAACTAATTCTAGGAGGAAAAGGATAGGGCTTACCAGCAATGAGTGTTGTCCCAAGTGCCCTGGCCAAGAAGAGCCCCTGCTCCATGTTCTCCGAAATTGTTGCTATATCCGTGGAACATGGATGAGCAGCATTGATAGTAGTCAACAAGGTGAATTCTTCAACCAAAACTTCCAAGACTGGTTCAAGAACAATCTATGCTTGATTGCTTGAAGAAAGGATGGAAATGCTTGGCCCACCTTATTTGTCATTACCTACAATACAACTTGGAGAAACCAAAATGAGTTAGTTTTTAATAATTCGGGCATCCACAGTTCAGGCCTTCCTATTATAGTTCAAAACTTAGCCAAACACTATTATGAGGTTCTTCAAAAGACTGATAAAAGTAGAAAAGCCCTTACCTTGATCAAGATTGTCAACATTGGTCACTCTCCGCCAGAAGAAGGTTGATATAAGCTGAATACTGATGGCTCGGTCCTCACAGATTCAGGAAATGGTACTTGTGGAGGACTTCTAAGGGATGTAGATGGAAGACTCAAGGTTGGCTTCATGTTTAACATCGATGCAGTCACCATAACCATGGCTGAGCTCTAGGGAATCTATGTGGATTAAAACTCAAAATTGATTTGGGGCTGAGGAAGTTTGATATAAAGACCGATTCCCTGTGTGCCTTCAACTTTATTCACGTCGCTTCTACCTCCCACCATTCGAGTACTTGCCTGGTAAGGGAGATCAAGCGCCTTCTAGCAATGCCTAGAATTTTTCAGGTGAACCACATATTTTGAGAAGCAAACTTTGCAGCTGATGATCTCGCAAAGCATGCGCACCTCTCTCCCCATAGATTGAGTTGTTTTGAAGATGCCCCCTTTTCCTTTCTCTTTCCCTGGATGCTAATTTTAGAAGGATAAAATTCCCAAGATATTCTAGTTAGTGCTTTTAGTTGTTGAGCCCTTGGCCCTGTACTTAATAAAAAAATAAAAAATAAAAAGGCAACAAAAATGTAAAATATTGATCAAAGCAAAATAATAAGAAAATTCAAATAAAATAGATCAAAATGAATTAAATAAACAAAAGAAAACAAGTTAAAAATTGATTTCTAACACTCACATACACTTGCATTTCATGTTCTTTCGCTGCGTCATGGAGACTGGAAATTTTATGAGTTTATATGATGATTTATTGTTCTTGATTGAAGTCTCCGAACTCTTTTGAGTTTCTACTATTTATAAATCATGGAGATAGACTTTTCATAGAGCATGTTGTCCACTATCTTACCTCCTCATTTTTCTTAGCCATTACCTAGCCTTGACCATGAAGAATCCTGATCTCCAGGTTTTGACACCTATGTCTTCCTTGGTCTTCAAGTCCCATATTTCTTCAACTTGCTCCTAAAATATTGCACTCATATTCTCCATTCAGTCTTAATGGTCGAGTAGCAAGCCTTGATGTTCAAGGAAAGGCAATAACTACCTTCGACTTCGACGCTCTTTGTACCATCTTTTCTTGATTTCAGCTTACCCGTCTTTGCTTCTGTAGTCGAAACCTTTGGTAGTCAAAATGCCCTCTTATTGAGCAAAATCCATTTTTGTACCAATAAATTACCCCTTTAAAACTTGTTATTTTCTTCAAAAATACAAGTTTTAATATTCCTCGTGTCAGGCGCATGCAACCTTTTCGAATTCTCAAAATTTGAAAGGACAGTTACGCATCATTTATAATAATGCACGTTTTTCTGGGAACACATGACGTTTCCTGAGTTTTAATGAGCCATTTCTTGAATAGAAGATTCCACCATTACTTATCAAATTAAATCAAACCATCCCCAATTTCCAAGAAACTTGCTTCTTGAATACCTTAATCATTTTCTCTCCGAGCAACACGCCTTCCATAGTTTCTCAATCGCTCTTTCGTTCAACCTTTACACCAACCATCATCACCGCATTTTCTTCTTTAGCACCCATGGCCACTACTTCTCATTCTCGCGAAGAAGGAGATAAAGCCCTTTTTCTTCCTCCATTAGTGGCTAAAATAGCACAGTTCTATGATGAAGATGGAGCTTTGAGAGCTCCAAACCCAAATGCAGAAACCTCTAATCTCTGGTATCGTTAGGTTTTTCTACCATTCTCAGTTAATGGAGTATGTATTCCTTCTTAGGTCCTTTGACAACCCAAGAACAAATTGATTATGCAAAAACGTCAAAGCTTCATACTTTGCTGGTTGAGTTTTTAGAATTGTTTTCCCTAGGAATTTGAGTCTTCCTTTTTTGACCTGGATATCTCAACTGACACCCACATATAAGCCAATTTGGGAATCTTTAAATATCGTGCATGCCTTTGAATTAGCTACTTTTGATCTCTCTTATATTGCTCCTTTACTAGGGGCCAGTTTGTACTTCTAGTGCTTTGCTACCAATAACTTTTATTTTCTTTATGGAATGATGGGTCTAACTCTGATGGATATTTCGACCCTGACCGGTTTACCAATTGATGGTGAATTCGTGTCATGGTTGATCGATTATCCTAAAGAAGATTTTGATATCAACTTCGACTTGAATTCCATATTGAACTTCATTCAAAATAACATGGATACAGATAAAGATCCTGTTTCTGATAGTGAGCATGTCGCTTTCCTCTTATTTTGGCTCAATTCTTTTGTTTTTTGCTCTAAGTCAGTCCAAATTCAAAAGAACAACTACTTTCCCCTAACCATTATGCTCCATCACAAAAAACTCATTGACCTTCATGCCTTGATCTTGAGTCAACTTTATGAAACTATTTTTTTATTGTTGGTAAAATTTGTCAAGGGAATCCTTTGATCAACCCTTTTGGTCCCCTTTTGTGGCTCAAAGCTATTCTTGAACCTCGTTTCAGAACCTCTAACTTGAAAGTTCCCAATATTTCAATTGACGGTATTCGTCTTTTCCAGCTTTTTTGGACGAAACCAAAAACCATGTCTCTCATTAGTGCTTTTTGACACTTTGTTAGGCTTCTACTTGACATCAATGAAGACAACAATGTTTCTTATTTCCCAAATCCATTCACATTTTGACCCAGTTATGTTTCATGCCTGAATTCTTTTACTAGCTCTCAACCAAAAAACTAAGTAACAGTTGATGATATGTGGGCTAGGATCTTAACTCCTCAAATTCTCCCTGTTGATTTACCGCATGAGTCGATATCGGCTCTAAAAAAACTAGTTGTTTATTTACCTCAATATGTAGTTCCTCAATTTGGCTTAGCCCAAGCTTGACCTTCTTCTTTGTCTTTCAACCTTGAGGCACAAAAGATTCACTATGAAGTATCAGATACAAAAGAATTTGATGAGATGTTAGAGATGAATCATCAACGGATTTTGACTCAATACCAACGTCTAAATATCAGTAGTTGGTTTTTTATCAACTTCTGATTTTCATACATGGTGGTCAAAGTACTTTTCTGCCCATTGTCATCTGTTGATCAAGCCCTCTCGAATCTAGTCTTCTCTCTTTCACAGATAGCGTATAAGAAAACCAGAGGTAAGTAAAAGAAATCTTTTTCCCAAGTACGTAGTACTTTCATAAGCATAATTTCGATACTCAACTCACTTTATCTTTCAATTTCTTTACTCAACTCACTTAATACTTAGTACTTTCCTATTATTCAAGTTGCTGCTAGCCCACAACTAGATGATGAAACTTGGGATATACAAGGTAGAAGTCAGAGTAGAGGATGATCGAATGGTGCAACCCTTACCTCCATGAAGTGTACATAGTGTAAAGTCCGGTTAAACAATAATTAAATAAGTAAGTAATTAAATATGGGACAAAGGGTTGGAATAATTTAGAATTCATAATTTGAAATTTTAATGATGATATTTGGATTCAGAAAATTTTTTCGAGTGGAAAAATGTAATTATTTCGAAAAGATGCGTAAAAATACTTATTGGTATTTTAGCCAGCAGTACTGGCTTAAGTCTATCTAGTACTGCGTATGAGAAAAATAAAACTGCTGAAATGACCAAAAAATATTTAGAATATGAATAAAAACACTAATCATAAAAGTTTTGGCTGAAAATTAGGCCAACGAGATAAAACAAGTGAACCAGGTCCAAGTGGACCCAAACCCACATATATATATATATATCACTTCAAACTCATCAATTTCAGCACCTTTTAAAATTTGAGTGAGGGAGAGCACGTTGAGAGGAAGAGAGAAAAGAAGAACACAAACCCTAACTTTCTTGATCTTTAATCCCTTATAACTTTCTCTCTAGAGTTCCGATCGCTGTACCGTTTGCGACCACACAAAACCCGTCTTCTCCTCTTCATTTCTATCTAAAAATTTCAATAAGCATCTCCCTCACCAAACTTCAGTTTCTTTTTTTCCCACGAGAATCACATTTTTGGCTTGTGTGTTCATGAAACTTGGTGATTCTTGTATTTAGGGAGAGCCCTAGCTTAAGTTGTAGCTAGGTTTCATCACCAATTTTATTGGATAAAGGTAAGACTCACTTTTTTCATGTGTTCATAAAGTTTTATGAAGCCTTAGTAATTGAATATTGTGTATGTTATATGAAAATTATGTAGATTGGTATTAGAGGCGTTAAGTTGATCATTGGTGGTGCTTGAGCTTGGTGGAGGCGAACTTGCAGCCTAAACTTCATGAAATTCAAGAATTGAGGGTTTGATCTTGGCTTTCGAGAGGTACAATTTAAGTTTCATTTAAATATTATGTAATGTGATATGAAATCTTAGGCTAGATTCCCTAGGAATAAGCTTGAATTGTGTAATTGAACGAAATTGATATGTTGAAATTGATACATTGTTAAATTTGATTTTGGTTGATGATTGTGTGTTTATGAATTATGAGTTGAGTTGATAAATTTTGGGCCAACAGCCGTGACAGGTAAGCTTGGTAAGTTGATGAAATGCATTGAATATTTATGCATGAAATTGAGGTGTGAAAATGATGATTTAGAGGTAATGTGAAAATTAAGTAGGATTGAAGTTGGTTGATAGAAAAGGAATGAATTTGGATGGTTGGGAGGAATTATATTGATGTAGAAAACTGAGGTGGCATGTGAACCTCTTGGAAATTGGTAAATTCTATTTTTGGGTAGCAACTAGTTTTTTGCCAACTTCGGTAGGTCGTAACTCGGTCCTCGAAGTTGAAAATTGAACAAAATTAGATTTTATAAAAATTTATTCAATGATCTTTCCAATGGTTCAAGAATTGATGAAAAATGAATTTTGTATAAAAAGTTATGAAAGTTTAAAGTTTAGGTTGGAAAACTGAATTTCTGCAACATATTAGCTTTTTGAAAATTTGGCAGTCGTGTGTACGCGGCAGTGTTACACAATGCGAGTAAATGGTTCTGTCCAGTACTCTCCCGTACACGAGCATGGTCTGCATATTCGACAATGCCATTTTTGAAATCGTCAGGACTTGGCGCTTTCAAAGAACCCGTGCTGTCTATGACTTGTTTAACTTTCAAAAAGGACACTGGTTGAGTGGGGCAGTCACACGCTTCCTGACTAAGCACAGGAGAAGGGACCATACCTATGCAATTGACGTCAACTTGCTCAGTAGAACAAAAGAGATTTTTTTAGAACTTTAAAGCCTTACTTTGCAAGACCTCGGGATTCATAGCCCAAGAACCATCACTATTGAAAAGGCCATAAATCTTGTTAGATTTTCTTTTGATTATCGTCTGCATGTGAAAAAATTTAGTATTATGATCACCATATTTCACCCACTGCTCCTTAGATTTTTGAAACCAAAAAAGCTCCTCTTGGGCCAGAATAGTGTTTAGCGCCACCCTAGTCTCTTCTTCCTTCTTTCGTAGAACATTATTATCACAAATTTCTAACTGATTCTAAATAAACTCCAACCAATCTTCAAGTTTGCATTTATTGACAAAAATGTTGCCAAAGGTTCTAGAAGTTTTAGATTTTACTAATATAAATTTCAATTCATGTATGACCAAATTTCGGTTCATTTAAATTCTAGGAGGGTTAATTTCGATTTATGGTATATTTTTATTGAATAGTAACTTTTTTGTTTTCAAATTAGTTTTCTACAATTGTGTTATATCAAACAGTTTAGGTATTTCTGAAATTAAATAGCGATATATACTTTCTTTTCAGTTTATTTCGTACATTAATTTTGCTTCATTTGTGTTTTTGGAGTTCTTGATATTTTATAAATACATTTGAATCCATCCACTATGAACCTAGTTTTGTTCAAAACAGTAGCCCAGACAGTTCCAACAAATATATATATTAACATTAACATTTAACACTAATATTTACATTAATATTAACATATATACATTAAAGAAGAAGTGTTTATTTTTTTACAATGAGTTAAACAAAATAGTGTTAATTACAATTCTTTACACCAAGTCAAAGAAACTATAACCTATTTACTTTCTATATCCCCAGATGTGAATTTACAAAAAGGACTTGAGAGGGCAGCCGATGGCTTTGGGAGTTTTATCGCTTCAGATGTCTCAATGACTTTGTTTCTCAATTTATTTATCTTGTGCAAGAAAATGGTTGGACCACATTTCTGCCTGAAAACATCTATTTCTTCCTACAATACAAGTGAAAGAAATTGCTTAATTTGAACTCAAATAAAATAAAAAAATGAACCAAAATAAATTATTTTATAAATTACTTACCTGTTTTCAGTTTTTATATTTATACTTTCTTTTGTTGATCTTTTTATGATCAATTGTTTCCAACCACTTCATCACATATATCCCGCAATCATAGTTAAGAAAGAAATAAGAAAGTAAAATATGATTAATAGGAGACACAATAAAACATATTAATACAAGCACTATAGCAAAGAAAGATTTATATTTACAATGTTCGTTGACTGCTGATCGTGATATACGGTACTTCAACGCCCTCTTCGTCCTCTATCAAAGGTTCTGCCCAGCATAAATTCTCATCTGGAAGACTATTAAGCCCTTAAAAGGATACAAAAAGTGATTGATAATGGCTAGAAATAAGAGATAATTTACAACATAAATATGTATTATGTAAATAACTTACAACAATTTTGTTTAAAGTTATTCTTGATTGAGGTATTTCATTTTTCTTTTTCTTGATGGGGTCAAACACATAGAAGCCCTTCTTCTTAACATCGGCAATCCACAACCACCAATGTCCTCCATGACAAACCGGTACAAATAGCTGAAATTTTGGAAAATGATAGAATATTTCAGTCTAAATGATAGCACGCGACATAATTATTAAAGAAGTTTTAGAAATCACAACTTATAAATGGATGCGATGCCATTTTTTTTTGTTAAGAAAAGAGAGTTAGTCCTTATATTGAGTGATCCGATAGGCTTTCTTAGTGTTTGGATCAATGTATTTCTCCTTATAGAGTCCTAACATTATATTCTACAAAATGAACCTCAGTTAAATCACAAATGAACCGAATTAAACTAACAGATGAACCGAATTTTTTAAGGAATAACAGATTTAGTAAATACTTAGCAATAGTATCAAGTGAACCTAACTCAATTCCCAAATGAGCCGAATTCAACTCAGATTTGAACAAAAATTTATAAATACTCAATCAGCAAGAAAAACACATTTTCATTCTTTATTTCATACAAATAAACTCAATTAAACTAACAGATGAATCGAATTATTTATCAGAACTAATAAATTACTTAAGGAATAAAAAATTTGGCTTACCACAATATCTATAGGCACATAGTATACTTCATCCTCAAATCGGCGACATTTTATTTCATTGAGAAGCATACACATTGTATTGACCGCCTGTAGGAAGAAAATTTATTAGATATATGGGTATAAAAGTTTTTAGAAAAATCATTAATGTTAATATAATAGACAAAGAATTTACCATATTTTTGACATCTTGTCCAGGTGTTAGAGACATGAAGTGCAATCCAGTTCCCTCCAAACGCACTTCATGGTCCAACATAAATATCGTATCATACTCATTGGTAGTATCTTTGTAAACATTTATTTGTGTCATTTATTGATAACATTTCTTCCTCAGCTCCTTTGTTATTTCTTTTTCTTTCTCTAGAGTCTTGTACCCTTTAAGAGTGCTCAAAATCGGCCCCGCACTAGTTCTCTTAGAAAATTTTAATGTTGCTATCACCCCAGCATCCATCACCACATCTGCCAACATTTTAAGTTGTGTTACTGTTGGTTGAGAGATCGGGAGACTTGTTTGAGAGGTCGGAAGACTTATGCCAAAGTTGAAGGAAGGTGCATCATCTTTCCAATGCCGAGGACGGGGAGAACTGTAAGACGACAGAAGAAAGTTTTAACTAATAACCAAAATGCATTATGATATAACATCAAAACTAATATGAAAAGGATGTTAATTAAAACTTACACATTATGTGGAGGTTCTTGATCCGTTTGCCTTGCAGAAAGTTCTTTGCAGGCCTGGTGTTGGGGTTACGGAAGGCAATTGTAATAAACAAAAAAGAGTCTAATAATGAACCGAATTTATTTCATATTTGAACTAGCAGTAAAAAAAGCTCAATCATCAAGAAGAACACATTGAATTCATTTCTGCATTCAAATGAATCTCAAATAAACTATGGAATAAACCAAAATTACTATTATATACCATCAAAACTAATAAAAAAACATTTTAAGTAAAATTTACACATTAAGAGGTTCTTCTTGTTCCGATTGCCTAGCTGGAGGTTTTTTACAGGGTTGCTGTTGTGGTTCTGGAGGGCTGTTGCATTAAACAAAAAAGAGTTCAATAATGACCTGAAATTATTATCCTATACCATTAAAACTAATAAAAAGAATTTTAAGTCTAACTTACTCATTAACAGAAAAAGCTTCTGTTTTGACTTTCCAAAGAGACATAGGTAAAGGTCTTTTGATCTTTTATTATCTCTTCCATAAGAGAACTTGGAAGAGACACTGTAATAGAAACTCTAAAGAAGGTAAACAAGAAAGAAGTTAATGTTAAATGATTAAAAGAGAAATTGAGAAACTGAAAGTTGTACATTGAAAAACTCACATATCCAGAGGTTGAGAATGAATTTCTTCTCCAATCGCAATGATTTATAGTTGGGGATCAGGTGTAATGCTACTGACAATTAAACAAAAATTTCGTGTGATTAATTAAATAAAAATGATTACTTAAATCTAAAAGACCAACGTAAATATTTCAACTTATAGAGTTAGAGTTTGTAAACTCTGTTTTTCTTTTTTTTTTCATGTTGTTTCTTTCTTCTAAAAACTCTCACCAGAGTTTCAGGGGTATTTTTTCTAATAAAAAAGATACCAAATTAAAATCATCAATCAATATTAAAAGCAGAGGATTAAAAACACATCAAATATATTTTTGGATCAAATGAACCTCAATTAAAGCTAGAAATGAACCGAATTTACTCCATATTTGAACCTCAAGCAAACTCTGTTTTTCATTAACTTTTTTGTTCTAAAAATTATAACCGGAGATTTCAGGGGTATTTTTTCTAAGAAAAAAGATACGAAACTAAAATCATCAACAAAAATATTCTAATTAAAAGCATAAGATGTAAATAAGAGTTAAAGAGGAATTACTTGGTGTTGCTTGGTGCATTTACAGACGGTGCCGACCTCGTCTGTGTTCATAATACAGGTTTGCTGTCCAAATTTACAGTCAGTAGTCTAAGCAAAAAAATAAATATTATTCAATAAATTCAAAGAAATTACATGAAGTTTTAGGAAAAGTTAGCAGAGAAAGAAAAAGAACTTTATATAAGAAACTCAATCTTATGTTTGCGATAAATCATATCACGCATCTGCCCAGTCACAAACATCTGAAGCTTAACATTTATTTTTTCAACTCCATTATTTTTTCTCTTTGTTCTTTTTTTTTTCTTTTTCAACTCCAACATTTGTTTTCTTTTTTAGCAGTCGTCTCTCTACTTGTTCACTTATGAAAATTTATAGAATAAGTTTTCACTTAAAAAAATCAGGATGAACCATAGTTAAAAAATAAATGAACCAAATTTATTTTAGATTTAAATAAGCAGTCAAATAGAGTCAATCATCAAGAAAAACACATCGAATGTATACCAGAGAAAAATATCAGAGCTGTAATTAACTTAACAAGAACACATGAACAATTTTCAGGAAATTCAAGCAAAACTAAACCAAATGAACCTCAAATAAACATAGCAATGAACCGAAAATAATCATTTTCAAAACTTACTCTTTTTCAAATTCAGTTTTGCTTTCCGAATCTGTCAGAACAATCTTTCTTATTTTGGTTTGTTTTTTCGCCATTCTCTGTGGTTGTTTTCTTTTTTTTTTTGCGGCGCTTTCTCAATTTTCTCTTATTCTCTACAACACATACAAAAAGTTATGTTAAATGACAATACAAGACTTTAAATAAATAGATAGTTTTCAATAAGCAATGGTAAGAAGTATACTCAGATTAAAAAAACTGTCTTCTTTCAAAGACGAATCTAAAATGACAATTTTCTTTTTGTTTTTCTTCTCCTTTTCCTTCTTTTTCCCCTTTAGAAAAACTGATTTCTTTTCCACCTTCTTTTCTTCTATCTCTTCTCCCCTCAATTCTGCTCTGTTCACAAGTCCCTAAAACATAAACTTATTTAGTTAGCATAGTTTTTTTAGAAGTATCTGAATCAAAATTGCAAGAATTTTTTTTATTTACCATTTGATTAGTTGTTTCCAAAGCAATCCTGTCGATGAGCTTTCTCCATGTTCAATAAGCCACCCATGGTGGCTCGAGAGCATTATCTGCTTCTAGTCGAGGGAACTTCGATTCATGAAAATATATTAACATTAAAACAAAGATGCAGCCATCAACAGAAAGTTTCTTTCCTTCTCTCTGGGCTTTGATCCCCTTCCTCAAGAAGCTCAGCACATGAGATATCCAATCCCATCATTGGATGGTGTCCACATGAAGGGCAGGCGGTTTATAGATCGGGGAGACCATGCTTATTGTCGTCGGCAGCAAAAAGCACTTTTGGACGAAGACAACAAAAGTCCTCTTGAATTTTACCTGGTTCTCCTCCCCTTCAACACTCATATCAATGACAGATTTTGTTAAAGATGCCAAAGTAGCACCTTTGAAGCTGTCAGTTATCTCCTTTTGTTCCTCACTCAGTTTTCTATACTTAACTTTTTCAGATCTCCTACAATATTTTAATATAAACAAATCAGTCAAAAAGGCTCAATTTCATTTTTTATATTCAAATGAACTAAAATAAAGCAAGGAATGAACCGAAATAACTTAAGGAATAACAAAAATATCAAAAAAGAAAAATACAAATATAAAAAGTGGAAAGTATAATACCGTCGAAATTTATGCCCAACACATCTCTTATCTTAGCAGAGGTTACGTATATTCTGTCATAGAGAGTCTCCAAGCATCCATGATAGGCATCATAGTAATGAATCAATTCCCTCAAGAGCTTGTGAGAGATGTTCATTTTTAGGATATGTGCCAGCACACCGAATCCCATTTCTTCCACAATATTTTTCTTTTCTACACTCATTTCTTTGAACACCCTAGCTAGTGATTTTGTTTGGCATCTCAGATCGTGAATTTTCTGCAAAGATTTGAAAAAGTGTGTTATGATATATTTATAACACAAAAATAGAGTTTATTTAATCTGTATATGCTTAAATTATAGTGCGGCTTCTCCTTTTTTGTGACTGTAATCTTTTTCATTTTTGCTGTAAGGACAAAAAAAATGGCCAATAATTAACTGGTGAACTTCACTTAACAGTAGAATCAAGTGAACCTAACTCAAATCCCAAATGAACCGAATAAACTGAATTCAATTCATATTTGAACAAAACGTGATAAATATTCAATCAGCAAAAAAATATTTCTGCATGCAAATGAACTCAAGTGAACACTTAACAGTAGAATCAAGTGAATCTAACTCAATTCCCTAATGAACCGAATTCTGTTCATATTTAAATAAAACGTGATAAATATTCGATCAACAAGAAAAATTTTTCTGCATGCAAATGAACTCAATTAAACTAAGTGATAAACCAAATTATTTATCAGAACCAATAAACTAACAACACATATTCATTCGTATGCCCTAGTTAGAGAGAAAAAATGGAATCAGAGAAACTCGATCTATTAAACGAATCAACTCAATCCTCTAAACTTTCAATCGAACTAGGAGAAACGCGAGATTTGCGAGAAATTAAATGAACATAATAACAATAGTTTTTCTCATACTTTGCTGAGTCTCTGTTCTTGTTTTTGTTTGTTTTTTCTTCTTCGTATCGAAAGTTTCACTCGATCCTGTAATAGCAGAGAATACAAATGAAGTTTGAGAGATTTTGAGAGAGATTTAAATTTCTTCATTAGTAATTTCGAGTTTGAAGAAGGAATGTTTTTTCATATTGAAACATGAATGAATTAGTAACGTTTGGAGGGTTTTCGCGCGTGTAATGCACGTTCATTAATGAGATTGGATGTTATTGGTATTGGGCCTGCTTGATTGAACTTGAATAGAAAATTGTTTGAATTTGTAGCTCAGCTATTTTAAATAATGTTTTATATTATTAATCATATAAAAATTATTAGTAAAATAAGAAAAATAAAAAAAATTAATTTATAATTTGCGAAAGAATAATTCGATTTCACAAATTTAGAGAACGAAAATCCTATCGACGTATACATGGTGACAAAGTGGTCGCCTTTTAAAACTGAAACAGTGCACTCTATACAATTCCCAGCTCAAGAAAACCGTACAAAGACTCACCATTCACCAGTATATTGGTTTCAACTTTCCAGGGTTTTCGTCTTCACCCCTCCCCCTTCTCATTGTACATAGATAGTTGCTGGTTTCAGAGCGATTACATCCCTTTCCATGGCGAAGTTATCATCATCTTCGTCGTCGTCGTCGCCATCATCAGTTTCAAACTCGGAAAATTCTCGCGAGCTTCTGTGTGTAGGAACCTTGGAAATCGCCACTCCAAAGCCCGTTGGGTTCCTCTGCGGCTCAATCCCTGTTCCAACTGACAAGTCTTTCCATGCTTTCCATTCCCCTCTTCTCCCAACTCCTCAAACGTACTCTCTCTCTCTCTCTCTCTCTCTCTCTGAATAATTTTCCTTCTTCTTCTGATTATATTTGGATATGTTTCTTTTTTGTGATGGGATTTTGTATATTCAGAGTGAATGCTCCACGATATCGGTATCGGATGCTGCCAACTGAGACTGATCTGAATATGCCGCCTCTTCTTGCGGATTTCCCAGACAAGGTTCTTCCTGTTGGTTATGTGCAGTCCAAGGCTACTGGAGGAGGTGACTAACTGTTCATTGCTTCAGGAGATTCTTTAGAGTAAATGTCTAGTTTAATATCACATTCAGTACTTTGTTGTGTGGAAATCTGTGCAGTTCTAATGCCTCTCTTGTTTTAAATTAGATGCATCTGTTTAGCTACAACTATTTGAGGAAGGATCCAGTAGATGTTCAGAGTAGAAATTCATTTGCTTCTCATTTTTAAATAAAGTGATAGCTTAGTCTTGCACCCCGTTTGCTTAGTGATATCTACCACTATTTTAGGAAGCTTGCTACAGGCTCCGTTTAGTTAGTGACTTAGATACACAAATACATAGGTGCGAAGGTACACAAAGATGTTTGGTAGCACTTAGACATAGACAAAGAGTGGGACTGAAATACACTGTTTGTGCATCTTGGAAGAACACTAGTGTCTATATCTTTAGTATCTCTGTCTAATTGTCTTGTCCCTTGTTCCAAAACCAGGCTGCCAATGGCTTGGTTGTAGCAAAAAATGAGAATTAGCTTTCATTGAAAATAAAAGGATATAAATTAGTTCAAGAGGATAACTTTGTGATTGTGGTCATAGTGTGGTACTAAGATCAGCATTTTCTTTGTCGTAACAATTGCTTCAAGCATAGTGAGAAGAACATGCTTTGATCTAGCATGGAGCTCTGGACTCTCTGAAGATTTAGTTTTGTTGACTGTTGCTACAATGTTGAATCCACTAATAGGAAACTGTGAGCAACACGGTGACTTGTGAGTACAAGTTGGACCAGAAGTAAGCAATATGTTTAATTGAAGTGCACTGTTTCAAGGTTTCCCAACATTCTCCCTCTCTCTTAGGTTCTCCCTTCATTGAAAAAGTAATCTTACTCAAATTTAGTTCTTTTTCTGATAGAATGCTATTATTGAATTCCACTATTTTCTTCGTGTCCTGATTGAATTTGCTTGCTGCATTTGTTTAATTCAAATTATTAATGATAAGGCTACAGAATTGAATGGGAAAAATGCTTTTTATTTTGTACAATGTTGGTATCTAGTTTAGCAGCTGTTAGTTAATATGAACATAGTCATATTGTGATGATAGGATTAACAATCCACATCCATCCAACTTACTGGTTTTCAATCTAGATTTTCGATGGTTCCTTGTGCCCTTGTTATTGGACCATAGGTTCTTGGTTAAAGTTGGAATGGATGTTCTGCAAACACCATAAGTAATATGCTTTTGCTAAATACAGTTTATGCCTAAGGTCTGGAATTGAGTTCTGTTAGTTCACAGTTCTGTATATGAGATTATTCATGCATTTTCCTATGAGGAATGCTAGGGGACCATCAGAATTTATTGTTTTTGGCCATCAGTTAGCCATCAATGTTTAAAAGTATGAAATAAAGTATATTGTTGGATTACTAGACTAAAGAAACTAGACTAAAGGAATTAACTTGATGGCTAAGTGATGGCCAGAAACAATAAATTCTGATGGCCTCCTAGCATTTCTCTTTTTGTATTTTTCTTACTATTAAATGCTGAAACTGCCAGTTTCTTGTATTATATTAATAGAAGGGTCAGGGTTTTGCCACAGTATCCCATCTGTTAAATGGATCAACGGACAGCTTAACATTTATCTGGATACCGCTGTTTGGACTTGATCTAAGGGTGTAAGAAGTGTATACCATTTTTGCTCGACTATATAGAAACCATTTGCTTAATGTGAAAGTTCATATATATTACATGATATATGGTAGGATGCAATGGCACTAATGTTCCTACATTCCAAGTACCAAAGCATATCCTGGTCTTGTGAGAAATCTGAGTAAAATATAAGAGCAAAGGAAACAGAGCAAAGAGAGAAGGCAGCCTAGTGCACGAGCTCTCATATGGTTGGAGTCTTCTAAATTTAGAATGAGATAAATATTGCATTATCCTCTGATTTGTGTAGCACATGGTTTTACTAGTAGATGTTTACATTATACTCTGTTCTGCTTTCAACTGAACAAGCATAGAAGTTGGTTAAAAGTCTGTTATGCAGCTGCCACAAAATAACCCTAGTGCCAAAAAAATATGTGTTATTGCATGTAAATACTTGTGTTGTGTACAACATAATACGAAATATCTACCTAGACTACATTTACGTCCAGTTCTCATCTGATATTTATACTTAATTTCGAAACCTATCAGTTTCTTTTAACATCTCATATTGTTTGAAACAGACTTCCCTTGGGAGGGCAATGCTGTTGCTTCAAATTTTACAAGAAAATGTGAGGCCCTCGCAGTATCTGGCTTGGCTGATTATGGGGATGAGATTGATGTAATTGCTCCAGCAGACATTTTGAAGCAGATATTTAAAATGCCATATTCCAAGGCTCGATTGTCAATTGCTGTTCATCGAATTGGCCAGACCCTTGTTTTAAATACTGGGTGTGTATTTGATCGACTGTTTACTCATTTTCTTTCCGTGCCTCATTTTCACCTTATCTGAACTAGTCCCATGTGATGCACTTTTTACTTAGGAAAAATGATTTTCTTTTTCTTTTTAATCCTTATTTGTCTTTTAAAGAAAAAAAGGAACTGGATTTTGCATTGAAAAATAGAAAAGATTAGTAGTTGAAATGTTTATTCTCTATCTATGGTTAAACATTAAGGGGAAGGCAAGGACACCTTGTATGTCTTCTTTTCTTTCTCATTAAAATTTCTTTTCGTCAATAAAGAAACAAGAACATGCATAGACAGCTAAATCATGTTCTCCTGATTCTAGTCCTTCTTGTATGATCAGGGGTTGTATAGTATATTGTATATGGTAATTCAAAGATGGTCTTCTTTGTATGTGTCATTTAAAATGTTGAAATGGGTTCTGCTTTTTAATTAATATTATCTGCTTTTTGATACCATCTGCATTTCATACTTGCATTTAATTACTTTAAAAGTGCCAGGATATTTACAAATTGTAGGTCGGGTTTTCTTCACAGGAGTCATTCAAATAATTGAAAAGGGCTTCTAGTTCTTTACTATATTAATTATTGTTGATGTGTAGGTTAGCAGCATTTTCTTGATTTGCCTTTACCTTACCCCACCCATGCTGGCAGATCTTTCTCTTTTGGGGTTGCTTTCTGCTTATTATTTCAATCTTCGATTTATTTATGAGTGACAATATTTATGAGGTACAGGCCAGATGTTGAAGAAGGAGAAAAGTTGATTAGGAGGCATAACAATCAATCAAAATGTGCAGATCAGTCACTATTCTTGAATTTTGCTATGCATTCAGTCAGAATGGAGGCCTGCGATTGTCCACCAACTCATAATGTTTCACAAGAGGAGAAATCAAAATCTTCAGTTCTTCCTGGAAGCAAAACACCCCATATTGTGGAACAGAATGATGTTGTTCAAGCTGATGGATACAAATGCTGTTCTGAGTACTCAAATGTTAAGCAGGATGTCATTTGGGGAAGCAAGAATAACAGGAGAAATAAGAACCATAGTCCTGCCAATAAAGTGTCACATGTTGGTGAAAAACCCAGAACAACAATGCAAGAGTCTGAAAAACAAAGAAAAGCTGGTAATGATAGCTTTCTGAGGGTCCTGTTCTGGCAGTTTCATAATTTTCGGATGCTCCTTGGAAGTGATTTGCTTCTGTTTAGTAATGAAAAGTATGTTGCTGTGAGCTTGCATTTGTGGGATGTCACAAGACAGGTAAGAGCATTCTTCTAATACTCTTTGATCATACTTTATGTTTGGAAGATTGTTAATTATGTTCACTTGATTTTGATAGGTCACACCTTTGACATGGCTTGAAGCCTGGCTTGACAATGTTATGGCAAGTGTGCCTGAGCTGGCAATATGTTATCATCGTAATGGTGTTGTTCAGGGATATGAGCTTCTGAAGACAGATGATATTTTTTTACTTAAAGGGATATCTGAGGATGGGACGCCAGCATTTCATCCATATGTTGTCCAGCAAAATGGCCTTTCCGTTTTGAGGTTCCTTCAGGAAAATTGCAAACAGGATCCTGGAGCTTACTGGGTACATTTTATTTATTAAGATAAAATATCCGTTGATTTTACAATTTTTTCCCTTAGTAGTGCTGGCAAGTTTGAAGTAGTATTTTTGCAGCTTTATAAAGGTGCAGGTGAAGACGATATACAGCTTTTTGATCTTTCTGTTATTCCCAAAAACCATTCATCTAATGATTGTGATGATGCTTCAAGTTCCTTGCCATCTTTAATCAATAGAGGTAGAAGTGATGCAGTGTATTCACTGGGAACACTCCTGTATCGAATCGCTCACAGGCTTTCACTGTCAATGGTGTGAAAACTAACCCTATCTCCAGGTTTATTTGAGGTCTCGAACAGCTAATTGCAAGTTATTGTTTCTTTTTCTGCAGGCTGCTAAAAATAGGGCTAGATGTGTCAGCTTCTTTAGGAAGTGTTTGGAATTTCTTGACGACTCAGACCACCTGGTACCTCTCTGGAATAACATGTTTTATATCTTCCCGCACTTTACATTTGCACTACAAAATTTTTCTGATGACTGCATTTCTAATAAATGTGTTGCTCAACAGGCAGTACGAGCAATTGCTCATGAACAGTTTGCAAGGCTGATTTTAAATTATGATGAGGAGCTTAATCTAACATCGGACTCACTAGCTGTGGAATGTGGACTAACTCTTACTGAAGCCAAAGAGTCACCTTGGGATGCCGAAAACACTAATTCTGAGTCAGTTGCTCCAGAAGTATTCTATCTCCTAGCGGATGACAAATCCCATGAACATGAACAAACACCTGACTCAGTAGATGGTGATGCACAATTGAGCAACCACAGAACGTCTCTATCCAGCTCATCTCCAGATGCTAGCAGCTCTTCTGGATGTGAAGTATGTCCAGTTACCACACCTGTGGTTCAGACAGTTGCTGATCCAATATCATCTAAGTTAGCCGCAGTACATCATGTTTCACAGGCCATTAAGTCTCTGAGATGGATGCGACAGCTTCACAGCAACGAACCAGAGGTGATGGATCGGTTTGATGAAGATCATGATAGGTCACCGTCATCTTTTGATGTTTCTGTTTGTGCTTGTGGGGATGCTGACTGTATTGAGGTTTGTGACATTCGAGAATGGCTACCAACATCCAAGTTGGATCATAAGTTGTGGAAGCTTGTTCTTTTGCTTGGAGAATCTTATTTAGCACTTTCCGAAGCATACAAGGAGGATGGTCAACTGCATCAAGCTTTAAAGGTTATACAGTTAGCATGTTCTGTTTATGGATCAATGCCTTCACATCTGGAGGACACGGAGTTCATTTCTTCTATGGTTAGTAGCTCATCCTTGCAGAGAAAATGCTATGATATAAATGAAAGTCGTACATTGCTGAATGATGTAAAAGATGAGACTGTTAATAGGTATCTCACTGTTGAGAGGAAGTCTTCTACTTACATTTTCTGGTCCAAGGCATGGGAGCTGGTCGGAGATGTTTATGTCGAGTTCCATAGGATAAAGAGTAATGAAATTTCAGTACAAGATGTGAGAAGACCTGCAAACAGTGAATTGAAAATGTCATCTGAGGTTGCTAAGGAAGTTAAAAGGCTGAAGAAGAAGCTGGTGCAGTTGAACCAGAATTGTAGTTCATGTTCCTTGGTAAATTGTAGTTGCCAAAGCGACAGAGCTAGTAGTGGAAGCAGTGCAAGCAGTAGTAGTGCAGATATGAGCCTGACGACTTATGGTAGAAAGCATGGTAAACGATGGTTTACTAAAAATACCAATTATTTGCATCCAAAAGATCCTGGAGATGAGCTCATTCTTAATGAGAATAAAAAAGATTTTGAACATTTTGAGCACAGTAATTATGGTGGAAACTTGATAGATACTCTTGATGGTAGCGCGATTGAAGTTGAATCCTTGGCAGCTATGAACTCCAGAACACATGAGGGATCTTCAGAGCCCGACAATTCCGGTTCCAGTGCTCTATCACAAACTGAATTAAGTTCAAAGGTAACAGGTATAGTTAAAAATGGTGGTATCTTTGATTATCTAAGTAAACCTGTACTTGGAGATGTTGAGCACAATCTATTAGCTGCTTTAAAATGCTATGAAGAAGCTAGAAAAGCATTGCTTAAACTTCCATCTGGTTTATCTGAGTTAGAATCACTGGTTAAAAAGAAAGGGTGGGTTTGTAATGAATTGGGGAGAATTAGAATAGAAAATAAAGAGTTGAACAAGGCTGAACTGGCCTTTGTAGATGCTATAGTTGCATTCAGAGAAGTTTCAGATCACACCAATATAATATTGATAAACTGTAATTTGGGTCATGGCCGACGAGCTTTAGCTGAGGAGATGGTATCAAAAATTGAGAATCTCAAATTACAGAACATCTTTCATAATGCATACAGTCATGCTCTGGAAGCTGCAAAACTAGAATATAAAGAATCTATTAGATATTATGGGGCAGCAAGGCTAGAACTAAATGCTGTAAATGAGGATGATGATGCTGTGACAAGCAGCTTGAGGAAGGAGGTACATACACAGTATGCTCATACTTATCTGCGGCTTGGCATGCTTTTGGCAAGAGAAAATAGTACAGCTGAACTGTATGAGAATGGATCACTGGAGGATACCTGTGTAAGGCATACAAATTCCCATGACCGAAGAAGGAAAGAATTGAGAAAGCATGAGATTTCAGCTAATGAGGCCATTAGGGAAGCATTATCTGTGTACGAGTCTCTAGGTGAACTACGCAAACAGGAGGCTGCATATGCTTACTTCCAGTTAGGTTGCTATCAGAGGGATTGTTGTTTGAAATTTATGAACGCTGGCAATAAGAAAAGCCTTTCAACAAAAGGTGAAAATAGCACTGACCATCGAGTCAAGCAGTATTCATCTCTAGCAGACAGGAACTGGCAAAAAGCAATGGACTTTTATGGCCCTAAAACCCATCCTAACATGTATATTACTATACTCATGGAAAGGTCGTCTCTTTCATTAAGCCTTTCAAGTCAAATACGCTCCAGTGCGGTATTTTCCTTCCCTTTATATTTGCATATTATATTATGTTTGTTATAATTTCTTTCCCTGGGATTCCGTTCAGATGATTAAGTAAATGTCAATCTTTTATGTGGAAGTATGCTCTATCTTTTGGTTAAAAAATGTCTGACATGTACTGAATTATGCTGACATGTTAGATGAGTTCCACTGTAAAATGTCAACTGCATATTTTCTCAAGTTCTATAATACTGTGTAATATTAATATAACACTCGAATTGCTCCTCTGGTGTATGGATATTGAGAAAAAATTAGAACAATGAAGATTCCTAGAATTTACTCACTGTTGCATTTCTTATAGTGATTTATTTGCGAAAAACTATCTACTATGCTACACAAAAAATAAATTTATATAGCCTTACATGACTAATTCATGTAGATCATTCTATCTAGTTGGTAAAACTTGGTAATTGTAGTATTCATTTCAAAATAGCGCCTCACTACAAACATATTGTGTTGCTGTTTAACATTTTTCAGTAAAAGAAGCCAAAGGGCAATACTAAGCATATTTTGACTTAGTCACATATATTTACTTCTGGTGAATTCTATTGTCCATTTATGGTTCTGATTTTCAGTGTTTCTTTGTCCATCAGTTGCTGATACTTTCAGAATTTGTTCCAGGTTCTTGAGTCAGCTTTGGTTCTCATGCTCGAAGGACGCCATGTTTCAGAGACAAGCACTGACACTTTCAGTACTGGTTATCCTGAACTGCATGCGAAATACTGGAGTCAGTTGCAGATGGTTTTGAAGAAAATGTTGGCCATGGTACTATCATCAAGTGCGAACAAATCTCCCTGCCAATCTTCTCTATCCTCTGGTAGACTTGGAGATGGAGGAAAGATCAGGGAACTGTATAAGATGTCCCTCAAGGGTACGGACATGACCCAACTGCATGCCATGTACAGCTTGTGGATGTCATAATGAGGTATTCAACCTGCCAATTTTGTCTTGGTTGCCTCCGAACAAAAGTGAATAGTTTTCCACCTCTCGTTGATTGTCTTAATATTTGTAGGAAAAATGTAACAAACTTGGAGGATGCAAGTCTTGAACTCAGTTCCGTCTAATTGATTGGAGATTTAGTTGACCACTAGATAAACCAAGACTTGCATTGACTGTAAAGAATTTCCTCACAAAAGACACATTACCATCACAAGAATGAAGAGAGCACTTTTTTGTTTAGAAAAGAAGATAACTTTTGACATGTATAAAAGTATAGAAACTAAATTGGGATAAAATATCCTCTCAAAAATGGAAGAGTAAAGCTATGATATATAGGGCTAAACCATGTAAGAATGCGTCTCAATCACTTTGAATATCAGTTAGAGGAACACAATTGGTCAGATCATGTGCAGCATCAAAGGGATGCCAAATAAGTAATGTTATCCCCAAAAAATGTCAAAAAGAAACTTTGCTTTTTTACATGAATAAAAACTTCTAAAATTAAAGAGTGGAAATTTATGTAAGTATAACATTTTATATGTTAACAATCTGGTATTTTTAATGTTCCTTGCTTTTGAGCTGACAATTAAGAACTCTAAGCATAAAGGATGTCATCAAGATCTGCCAATCATCAAACCAAAGCAAATTATACATAAGAAAGTAGAGTGATTGATGCAAGTAAGAAAACAAAAGGAAAATTTAGCACTGATGCTTAAAATGCTTACACACATAAAAGCAAATAAGCATAAACGCAAATAAGCATTTAGCCATAAACCAAAGAAATATGCAAACACCTCATTAGTAGCACGTGTTTTGCCTCTGAAACTTAAAAGTTGTTCTATTCAAAAAATGGTAACTCACATCATAGATTACACCTTACATCAGTGTTTCTAGAAAGGTTCAAAATCTTTAACTGGTCATTCCTATACACCAGAAACATCAAAAGATTAGTGCAAAACATTAGGCATAAAAATTAGCCCATTTGACTGTGCTTAAGCTTGAAGACATTTGGGGACAGAGGGAGCCCGTGCACGACTCGGTCGTTCTTGGGAAAAATTGTCCGATTCAGAGTAATGGGGGATTAGGTCATCGCTGCCACATACTCTATGTGCCTTGTCATTGCGCTTCGCATCACCATCTTCAGCGTCGATTCCTCACCGTCAACCGGCATTTTATTCTCTCTCTCTCTCTCTCTCTGTGACGTCATCGGAGGAAGTCTTCTCGTCTGCCTATGTCACCTATTTCTCCCTACTGAGAATTGCAACTCTATCTCCCATATTCTTTTCTCATTCATTAAATTTTTGTTTTCTCTTCTCATTTTTTTATTTTTGGATGAGAAATGTAAACATACAAAATTACAAATACAAATAAAAGATTATTTTTTAAAAAAAAAATTAATAAAAAAGAATATCTTGCCATACCTTACTGTTATTCCCTCATGACAACAAAGATAGGCAGCCATGAATCGGATAAGTTTGATGGAACAGGAAATACATCATGAGTAAATTGGATATCAAGAAAGATGATCTCAAGATCAGCGATGTTAGAGACGTTAATGCATGTTCAGCTAAATTAGCCAATACACTACTATTAAATTAAAGAGTAAAGTATCGTTTTTGTACTCAACGTTTGAGAATAAGTTCCAAAATTATTCCTAACGCTTCAATTGTTCTATTTAAATCCCTAATATTTTAAAATTGGTTCAATGTTGTCTTGCCGTTAGGTATCCGTTAACCATAGTTGTCAGAACCGAACTGAAATCGAACCGGTCAGGTTACTGGGTCACTGAGTTATTGGTTCAACCGGTGAATCATTAGTTGAACCGTTTAACTCGGTTCTATATAAATAAAAAAAAACTAAAAATTTAAAATACATATTTTCACTAACATTTTAAGAATATTAAACTATTTTAAAATAATAGGAACAGGAATAATAAGTATTTTGTTATTTTTATTCTATCATAAATATTTTATTTTGTTTTTGCATTAAAATAACTATTATTTTTAAATTTCAATAATTTATTAATTAGTTTATATCTATTATACTATTATATACTACAAGTATTTATTAAAAAATAATATTAATATATATTATATAATTATGAAAAGAAAGAATAAGTGAGTTTATAATTGTTGTTAAATAAAAATATAATTAAAAAGATCGAATTTATAACTAAAATTAAAAAAAATTAAATAAAAGTAAATTATTTGATAAAAGATATTTATATATATATTATAATTTGCATATAAATGCATAAGAAACGTAACAGCCTAGCAGCTGTGAGAGTGTTTTAGTTATCTGAGACGATTTTGAAACGTTAGGATTTAAATAAAACAAAAAACGTTGGGATAAAAACGATACAAAGAAATAAATTTTAATATTATCATTCAATAATATCAATTTTTTTACTGTATATAATATTCAATTATTTTTTAATCACATCTAAATAAATTACACTTAATCACACTACTTTCATTCTAAATAAATTTTTTTATATTTTTATATTAACTTATAACTTTAAATGTAAAATTATAAAAAAAATTAATTTATTTAAAATGAAAGTAATGTGATTAAGTGTAATTTACCTAGATGAGATTAAAAAATAATTGAATACTATGTAAAGTAAAAAATTGATATTATTGAAGGATGAAACTAAAATTTATTTTTATGTATCATTTTTGTCCCCAACGTTTTCGTCCTAATTAAGTCCTTAACGTTTCAAAACCGTCTCAATTTTGTACCGCCGTCAATTCAGTTAATGGATCTCTAACGGTAGGACAATATTGAGTCAATTTTGAAACGTTAGGGACTTAAATAGGACAATTGAAACGTTAGGGACAAAAATAATACTTTACTCTAAATTAAATGATGTTAGAAGCACGAACTCCACTACTTAATTGAAATCCTATTCACAACATTAATTTAAACCGTCCTCAAAATTATTGAATCAAAATTAAGAAATAAGGCATAAGGGCAAGTTACATATATAGAATAATTGGAAGAAGGTGTTATGCAAATACAATATTTCAGAAACGCAGATGCAATTATAACATTCCTAACTGTATCTGCGACACCCTAACGCAGATTCAAGTTACACGTAAATCGCTAGACCCTGTCGCGGTTTACGTTCAAAGCCTAAAAGCACATAAACTGCTACACCCTGTAGCGGTGTAGTGGTTTATGAAGAGCTACACTATGAGGGTAATTCGCGAGACTCTGTAATGGATTACGAATAACTTGGCTCACTATAAAATCTGCCTGAGGCTGTAACGGATTTCATTTCACTAGTTTTGATAGTGAGGTAGGGAGAGAGAGTAGTGAGAAGTTAGAGAGAAAAGGTTGGGTTTAGGGTGAGATTCTTGGAGCAGCATCATTAAGCGGAACCATGGAAGATGAAAGGCGCTTGTACCGGCTCAACGGTGTTGCTTACGTAGCCGGAACCATCAATGAAGAGGCAAGTCTCTTTATTCTCTTTCAATTATCCGTATATTTTATTTAATCTTAAGGAAGTTATTTATTAATTAGGAAAATAGAACCTTGGTTTAGCTTAGGTTTTGAAAATTAAAATTTAAAATTAAAATTTAAATGTTGAGAATTTGAGGTTAGATATTTAGAAATTAAGATTGAAATTTGAAATGTAGGATTTATGGCTGGTTGTTAGTTTTTGCAATAATTATCTAAGTTTGAAAATTTGAAAGCTAAATTTTTAGAGGTGTAGGGTTTACTAATGGAAATTTAAAATTGACATTTTGACTAAATCTTGTGAGGTCCGTTGTACCGTCGAACCTCCCAGGTACTCTTTTGCGACCGAAGGTTGATGCGAATCATCCATGAGCAACCCTTACCGAACTCCTTGCACCTCCCATGATACTTAAGATGGTCCGACTTCATCACTCTGTACTCAACACCACGGCGAATGCTGTAATCCTTTACACTAAGAACAGCTTCCTCCTTACTTTGGAAAGATTGGCCAACTTGAAATTCAACTACAGCGTTTTCCTCGTGCAATCCTTGACCCCCAAAGGTTGGAACTGACTCCGCCACTTGGTCGACGGCTTCCAAGTTCAGAGTAGAAAAGTGTTTAAGATGCTGATGGTGCACGAAATTGCAATCACACTTTTGCAATCCCGCACAACTAACCAGCAAGTGCACTGGGTCGTCCAAGTAATACCTTACGTGAGTAAGGGTCGATCCCACGGAGATTGTCGGCTTGAAGCAAGCTATGGTTATCTTGTAACTCTTAGTCAGGATATCAAAAATTATCAGGATTGATTGTGAAAAGCAAAAGAACATGAAATAAGTACTTGTTTTGCAGTAATGGAGAATAGGTTGAGGTTTTGGAGATGCTCTGTCTTCTGAACCTCTGCTTTCCTACTGTCTTCTTCTTCAAACACGCAAGGCTCCTTCCATGGCAAGCTGTATGTAGGGTTTCACCGTTGTCAATGGCTACCTCCCATCCTCTCAATGGAAATGTTCAACGCACCCTGTCACGGCACGGCTATCCAGCTGTCGGTTCTCGATCATGTCGGAATAGAATCTAGTGATTCTTTTGCGTTTGTCACTAACGCCCCACAATCGCGAGTTTGAAGCTCGTCACAGTCATTCAATCATTGAATCCTACTCAGAATACCACAGACAAGGTTTGGACCTTCCGGATTCTCTTGAATGCCGCCATCAATTCTAGCTTATACCACGAAGATTCTGATTAAGGAATCCAAGAGATATCTACTCAATCTAAGGTAGAACGGAGGTGGTTGTCAGGCACGCGTTCATAGTTGAGAATATGATGAGTGTCACGGATCATCACATTCATCCGGTTTAAGAACGAGTGATATCTTAGAACGGAAGCAAGCATGATTGAATAAGAAACAGTAGTAATTGCATTAATCCATCAAGACACAGCAGAGCTCCTCACCCCCAACCATGGGGTTTAGAGACTCATGCCGTGGAAGGTACACAAAGAAACGTATAAAGTGTCATGAGGTACAGATACAATGTCAAAAGATCCTATTAATAGTGAACTAGTAACCTAGGGTTTACAGAATTGAGTAAATGACAGAAAAATCCACTTCCGGGCCCACTTGGTGTGTGCTTGGGCTGAGCATTGAAGCATTTTCCTGTAGAGACTCTTCTTGGAGTTAAACGCCAGCTTTTGTGCCAGTTTGGGCGTTTAACTCCAATTTTTATGCCAGTTCCAGCGTTAAACGCTGGGAATTCTGAAGCTGATTTGCAACGCCGGTTTGGGCGATCAAATCTCGGGCAAAGTATGGACTATTATATATTGCTGGAAAGCCCAGGATATCTACTTTCCAACGCCGTTGAGAGCGCGCCAATTGGGCTTCTGTAGCTCTAGAAAATTTACTTCGAGTGCAGGGAGGTCAGAATCCAACAGCATCTGCAGTCCTTTTCAGTCTCTGAAGCAGATTTTTGCTCAGGTCCCTCAATTTCAGCTAGAAAATACCTGAAATCATAGAAAAACACACAAACTCATAGTAAAGTCCAGAAAAGTGAATTTTAACTAAAAACTAATAAAAATATACTAAAAACTAACTAAAACATACTAAAAACATCCTAAAAACAATGCCAAAAAGCGTATAAATTATCCGCTCATCACAACACCAAACTTAAATTGTTGCTTGTCCCCAAGCAACTGAAAATCAAATAAGATAAAGAGAATATAATATGCAATGAATTCCAAAAACATCTATGAAGATCAGTATTAATTAGATGAGCGGGGCTTTTAGCTTTTTGCCTCTGAACAGTTTTGGCATCTCACTCTATCCTTTGAAATTCAGAATGATTGGCTTCTATAGGAACTCAGAATCCAGATAGTGTTATTGATTCTCCTAGTTAAGTATGATGATTCTTGAACACAGCTACTTTATGAGTCTTGGCCGTGGCTTTACCACCGGATACATACATGCCACAGACACATAATTGGGTGAACCTTTTCAGATTGTGACTCAGCTTTGCTAGAGTCCCCAATTAGAGGTGTCCAGGGTTCTTAAGCACACTCTTTTTGCCTTGGATCACAACTTTATTTCTTTCTTTTTCTTTCTTTTTCTCTTTCTCCCCCTTTTTTTTCATTTTTTTTCGCTTCTTTTCTTTTTTTTGTATTCACTGCTTTTTCTTGCTTCAAGAATCATTTTTTATGATTTTTCAGATCCTCAGTAACATGTCTCCTTTTTCATCATTCTTTCAAGAGCCAACATTCATGAACCACAAATTCAAAAGACATATGCATTGTTTAAGCATACATTCAGAAAACAAAAGTATTGCCACCACATCAACATAATTAATCTGTTATAAAATTTAAAATTCATGCAATTCTTCTCTTTTTCAATTAAGAACATTTTTCATTTAAGAAAGGTGATGGATTCATAGGACATTCATAACTTTAAGGCATAGACACTAAGACACTAATGATCACAAGACACAAACATAGACAAACATAAGCATGATTTTTTTTTCGAAAAACAGAAAAATAAAGAACAAGGAAATTAAAGAACGGGTCCACCTTAGTGATGGCGGCTTGTTCTTCCTCTTGAAGATCTTATGGAGTGCTTGAGCTCCTCAATGTCTCTTCCTTGCCTATGTTGCTCCTCTCTCATGATTCTATGATCTTCTTTAATTTCATGGAGGAGGATGGAATGTTCTTGGTGCTCCACCCTTAGTTGTCCCATGTTGGAACTCAATTCTCCTAGGGAGGTGTTGATTTGCTCCCAATAGTTTTGGGGAGGAAAGTGCATCCCTTGAGATGAATCTCTCCATCTCCCATGGCTCGGAGGTGGAAGCTTTTGCCTTCCCTTTCCTCTTTCTAGAGGTTTCTCCGGCCTTAGGTGCCATAAATGGTTATGGAGAAACAAAAAGCAATGCTTTTACCACACCAAACTTAGAAGGTTTGCTCGTCCTCGAGCAAAAGAAGAAAGAAGAGAGAGAGTGGTGGGGTAGGTGGGGATCCTGTGGGGTCCACAGATCCTGAGGTGTCAAGGACAATTCATCCCTGCACCAAGTGGCGAGCAAAAATGCTCCTTCTGCCAATCCTGGCGTTAAACGCCGGGCTGGTGCCCATTTCTGGCGTTTAACGCCAGCTTGGTGCCCTTTACTGGCGTTTAACGCCAGTCTGGTGCCCCTTTCTGGCGTTAAACGCCCAGAATGGTGCCAGACTGGGCGTTAAACGCCCATTTGCTGCCTTTATTGGCGTTTAAACGCCAGCAAGGTTTTCCTCCAGGGTGAGCTATTTTTCTTCCTATTTTTCATTCTGTTTCTGCTTTTTCAATTGAATTTGTGACTTCCCATGATCATCAACCTGTAGAAAACATAAAATAATAAAGGAAAATAATAAATATAACATTGGGTTGCCTCCCAACAAGCGCTTCTTTAATGTCAGTAGCTTGACAGTGGGCTCTCATGGAGCCTCACAGATGTTTAGAGCAATGTTGGAACCTCCCAACACCAAACTTAGAGTTTGAATGTGGGGGTTCAACACCAAACTTAGAAGTTGGTGGTGGCCTCCCAACACCAAACTTAGAGTTTGACTGTGGGGGCTCTGTTTGACTCTGTTTTGAGAGAAGCTCTTCATGCTTCCTCTCCATGGTTACAGAAGGAGAACCTTGAGTCTTATAGTTTGCACTGTCTGCAAGCCACGGAGCTTCCTGAATAGCAAACAATTGCTCATCCGAAAAGGTTTCAGAGATCTCAGTAGGAAGGAGGGATGCTCCTGCTACTGGTTCTATCCGGGACAGGTGATCAGCTACTTGATTCTCTGTCCCTTTTCTGTCTCTTATTTCTATATCAAACTCTTGCAGAAGCAACACCCATCTTATGAGCTTGGGCTTTGAATCCTGCTTTGTGAGTAGATATTTAAGAGCAGCATGGTCAGTGTACACAATCACTTTTGATCCTACTAAATAAGATCTGAACTTGTCAATGGCATAAACCACTGCAAGTAACTCCTTTTCTGTGGTTGTGTAGTTCTTCTGTGCATCATTTAGAATACGGCTGCCATAATAAATGACGTGCAGAAGCTTACCATGCCTTTGTCCCAATACTGCACCAATGGCATGGTCACTGGCATCACACATTAGTTCAAATGGTAATGTCCAGTCTGGTGCAGAGATGACTGGTGCTGTGACCAGCTTAACTTTCAAAGTCTCAAACGCCTGCAGACACTCATTATCAAAAATAAATGGAGTGTCAGCAGCTAGCAGATTACTCAGAGGTTTGGCAATTTTTGAAAAATCCCTTATAAACCTTCTGTAGAATCCTGCATGCCCCAGAAAGCTTCTGATTGCCTTAACATTTGTAGGTGGTGGTAATTTTTCAATTACTTCAACTTTAGCTTGATCCACCTCTATTCCCTTGTTTGAAATTTTATGCCCAAGGACAATCCCTTCAGTCACCATAAAGTGACATTTTTCCCAGTTTAAAACTAGGTTGGTCTCTTGGCATCTTTTCAGAACAAGTGCTAAATGGTTAAGGCAGGAGCTGAATGAGTCTCCAAATACTGAAAAGTCATCCATGAAGACTTCGAGAAATTTCTCTACCATATCTGAGAAGATAGAGAGCATGCACCTCTGAAAGGTTGCAGGTGCATTGCACAGACCAAAAGGCATCCTTCTGTAGGCAAATACTCCAGAAGGACATGTAAACGCTGTTTTCTCTTGGTCTTGAGGATCTACTGCAATTTGGTTGTAACCTGAGTAGCCGTCCAAAAAGCAGTAGTATTCATGACCTGCTAGTCTCTCTAGCATCTGGTCTATGAATGGTAAAGGAAAATGATCCTTTCTGGTGACTGTATTGAGCCTTCTGTAGTCAATACACATGCGCCACCCTGTAACTGTTCTCGTAGGAACTAGTTCATTCTTTTCATTATGAACTACTGTTATGCCTCCCTTCTTGGGGACAACGTGGACAGGGCTCACCCAGGGGCTATCAGAAATAGGATAAATAATCCCAACCTCTAGTAACTTAGTGACCTCTTTCTGCACCACCTCCTTCATGGCTGGATTTAGCCGCCTTTGTGGTTGAACCACTGGCTTAGCATCATCCTCCAATAGGATCTTGTGCATGCATCTTGCTGGGCTAATGCCCTTAAGATCACTTATGGACCACCCAAGAGCTGTCTTGTGTGTCCTTAGCACTTGAATTAGTGCTTCCTCTTCCTGTGGATTTAGAGCAGAGCTTATGATCACTGGAAAAGTGTCACCTTCTCCCATAAATGCATATTTCAGGGATGGTGGTAGTGGCTTGAGCTCGGGTTTAGGAGGCTTATCTTCTTCTTGAGGAATTTTCAGAATTTCTTTTATTTCCCTTAGTTCCTCCAGATCAGGCTGAACATCTTTAAAGATGTCCTCTAGCTCTGATTCAAGACTTTCAGTCATATTGACCTCCTCCACCAAAGAGTCAATGATATCAGCGCTCATGCAGTCATTTGATGTGTCTGGATGCTGCATAGCTTTGACAACATTCAACTTGAACTCATCCTCATTGACTCTCAGGGTTACTTCCCCTTTTTGTACATCAATGAGAGTTCGTCCAGTTACTAGGAAAGGTCTTCCTAGAATGAGAGTTGCAGTCTTGTGCTCCTCCATTTCCAGCACTACAAAGTCAGTTGGAAAGGCAAATGGCCCAACCTTGACAATCATGTCCTCAATTATGCCTGATGGATATTTAATGGAGCCATCAGCAAGTTGGAGGCATATCCGGGTTGGTTTGACTTCTTCAGTCAACCCAAGCTTTCTGATAGTGGATGCAAGGATTAGATTGATGCTTGCTCCAAGGTCACACAGGGCTGTCTTGGTGCAAGCACCTTCTAATGTGCATGGTATTATAAAGCTTCCTGGATCTTGAAGCTTTTCTGGTAAGCTTTTCAGAATGACTGCACTGCATTCTTCAGTGAGAAAAACTTTTTCAGTTTCTCTCCAATCCTTCTTATGACTTAAGATCTCTTTCATGAACTTAGCATAAGAAGGTATTTGCTCAAGTGCCTCTACAAACGGAATCTTTATTTCAAGAGTCCTTAGATAGTCTGCAAAGCGGGCAAATTGCTTATCCTGTTCCGCTTGGCGGAGTTTCTGAGGATAAGGCATCTTGGCTTTATATTCTTCAACCTTAGTTGCTGCAGGTTTATTCCTTACAGAAGTGGTTGGAGAAGCCTTTTTAGAGGGGTTACTATCAGCACTCTTAGGTGTCTAATTCCCCATTGGCGTTTGAACGCCAGGGTTGGGTGGAAAATGGGCGTTTAACGCCAATTTTCCCCCTTTTCTGGCGTTTGAACGCCAGAACTGGGCAGGGAATGGGCGTTTAACGCCAGCTTTCCCCCCTTTTCTGGCGTTTGAACGCCAAGAGTATTCCTCTCTGGGCTCTTACTGTCCTCAGAGGGATTTTGGATAGTGATTTGGCTATCCTCTGTCAATTGTTCCTTTATTGGCTTTTTGCTACTTTGAGCAGTGTTATTCAATGTCTTCCCACTCCTCAGTTGAACTGCTTGGCATTCTTCTGTTATCTGTTTAGATAGCTGCTGTTTTGCCTGATTCAACTGTGATTCTATGTTCTTGTTAGCAATTTTAGTTTCTTGGAGCATCTCTTTGAATTCTGCTAACTGTTTTGTCATCAGTTGTAATTGCTGATTAAGCTCAACTATCTGTTCTTGAGGATTAGGATCAGTGGTTACTGCCAAAACTTCTTCTTTTGTAGAGAACTCATTGCTAGAGTACAAATGTTGATTTCTAGCAACAGTATCTATAAGCTCTTGAGCCTCCTCAATTGTCTTCCTCATATGTATAGATCCACCAGCTGAGTGGTCTAGAGACATCTGAGCTTTTTCTGTAAGCCCATAGTAGAAGATGTCTAACTGTACCCACTCTGAAAACATTTCAGAGGGGCATTTTCTTAGCATACCTCTATACCTCTCCCAGGCATTATAAAGGGATTCATTATCCTCTTGTTTAAAGCCTTGGATGTCCAGCCTTAGCTGTGTCATCCTTTTTGGAGGGTAAAATTGATTCAGGAATTTGTCTGATAACTGTTTCCATGTCTTTATGCTTGCTGTAGGTTGGTTATTCAACCACCTCTTAGCTTGATCTTTTACAGCAAATGGAAACAGTAATAATCTGTAGACATCCTGATCTACCTCTTTATCACGCACTGTGTCAGCAATTTGTAAGAATTGTGCCAGAAACTCAGTAGGTTCTTCCTGTGGAAGACCGGAATACTGGCAATTTTGCTGCACCATGATAATGAGTTGAGGATTTAGCTCAAAGCTGCTTGCTTTAATGGGAGGTATACAGGTACTACTCCCATATGCAGTTGTAATGGGGTTAGCATATGACCCCAGAGTCCTTCTGGACTGCTCAATTCCACTTAGGTCCATGATGGAGAAAGGGAGATGATGCAGATATTATTTTATTTTTATTTTTTTTATTTTAATTAAAAGTAACTGAAAATAATAAAATAAAATAAATGGAAAATAAAATAAAATTTCGAAAAATAAAATCAAAGCAAATTGAAAACTAAATTAATTAATTAATTAAAAAGATTTTGGAATTAGCAATTAAAAAGATATGATTGAGAATTATTTTGAAAAAGATATGATTGAGAAGATATGATTGCAAATAAAAATGATTGAAAAGATATGATTTTGAAAATCTTTGACTAATTTAATGCAAAATTTCGAAAATTATGAGTAAAACAAGGAAAGGATATTTTTTTATTTTTGAATTTTAATGAGGAAAGAGAAAAACAACAGAACTACACTAAACTTAGAAATTTTAGATCAAAACAAAGAGAACAAACAAGAAAACTTTGAATGTCAAGATGAACACTAAGAACACTTTGAAGATCAAGATGAACACCAAGAACAAATTTTTGAAAAACTTTTAAGTGAATAAAAGCACAAAAGACACCAAACTTAAAATTTTTAGAAAATCAAACACAAATTTTCGAAAACTTAAAGGAAAACACAAAGAAGACACCAAACTTAAAATATAAAACTAAACTCAAATAAAAGACTCTAAACCAACAAAATTAAAACAGTCCTAATCTAAGCAACAAGATAGACCGTCAGTTGTCCAAACTCGAACAATCCCCGGCAACGGCGCCAAAAACTTGGTGCACGAAATTGCAATCACACTTTTGCAATCCCGCACAACTAATCAGCAAGTGCACTGGGTCGTCCAAGTAATACCTTACGTGAGTAAGGGTCGATCCCACGGAGATTGTCGGCTTGAAGCAAGCTATGGTTATCTTGTAACTCTTAGTCAGGATATCAAAAATTATCAGGATTGATTGTGAAAATCAAAAGAACATGAAATAAGTACTTGTTTTGCAGTAATGGAGAATAGGTTGAGGTTTTGGAGATGCTCTGTCTTCTAAACCTCTGCTTTCTTACTGTCTTCTTCTTCAAACACGCAAGGCTCCTTCCATGGCAAGCTGTATGTAGGATTTCACCGTTGTCAATGGCTACCTCCCATCCTCTCAGTGGAAATGTTCAACGCACCCTGTCAGGGCACGGCTATCCAGCTGTCGGTTCTCGATCATGTCGGAATAGAATCTAGTGATTCTTTTGCGTTTGTCACTAACACCCCACAATCGCGAGTTTGAAGCTCGTCACAGTCATTCAATCATTGAATCCTACTCAGAATACCACAGACAAGGTTTGGACCTTCCGGATTCTCTTGAATGCCGCCATCAATTCTAGCTTATACCACGAAGATTCTGATTAAGGAATCCAAGAGATATCTACTCAATCTAAGGTAGAACGGAGGTGGTTGTCAGGCACGCGTTCATAGTTGAGAATATGATGAGTGTCACGGATCATCACATTCATCCGGGTTAAGAACGAGTGATATCTTAGAACGGAAGCAAGCATGATTGAATAAGAAACAGTAGTAATTGCATTAATCCATCAAGACACAGCAGAGCTCCTCACCCCCAACCATGGGGTTTAGAGACTCATGCAGTGGAAGGTACACAAAGAAACGTATAAAGTGTCATGAGGTACAAATACAATGTCAAAAGATCCTATTAATAGTGAACTAGTAACCTAGGGTTTACAGAATTGAGTAAATGACAGAAAAATCCACTTCCGGGCCCACTTGGTGTGTGCTTGGGCTGAGCATTGAAGCATTTTCATGTAGAGACTCTTCTTGGAGTTAAACGCCAGCTTTTGTGCCAGTTTGGGCGTTTAACTCCAATTTTTATGCCAGTTCCAGCGTTAAACGCTGGGAATTCTGAAGCTGATTTGCAACGCCGGTTTGGGCCATCAAATCTCGGGCAAAGTATGGACTATTATACATTTCTGGAAAGCCCAGGATGTCTACTTTCCAACGCCGTTGAGAGCGCACCAATTGGGCTTCTGTAGCTCCAGAAAATTTACTTCGAGTGCAGGGAGGTCAGAATCCAACAGCATCTGCAGTCCTTTTCAGTCTCTGAATCAGATTTTTGCTCAGGTCCCTCAATTTCAGCCAGAAAATACCTGAAATCACAGAAAAACACACAAACTCATAGTAAAGTCCAGAAAAGTGAATTTTTACTAAAAACTAATAAAAATATACTAAAAACTAACTAAAACATACTAAAAACATCCTAAAAACAATGCCAAAAAGCGTATAAATTATCCGCTCATCAGCTGATGTGTGCCAGAAATTGACGGTATTTGACATGTTGCTGGGTTTGTCGGAATATCATCATCACTGTCCCCACCAATGTCAGCAAGCTCTTCATCCGAATCATCCTCACGCATCGCATTTTCAACCCGATCTGGTTTCCCCTCATGACCAACATCTGGAATCGGACGGGCTGACGTAACTACCCCAACGGCATCAGCTGGACGATTAGGCAGAAAATAACCAAGTGCAATGACAGGCATCGAGGTAGAAGCACCCCCCATCATCGTCGACTAAGGATTCGGCGCCGATGCCCAAAAACTATCCATGCCATGCTCCAACTTCGCAAATAACTTGTGTATCCTCACTTCCAAAAAACTTCAGTGACAATGAAACAACACCTGCATATCTTCATCAGATCGTATCACAAATGTTTCATATTTCACGCCGGTTGACACAACCGTAATAGGAATCTTGTGGAACAGCTTCTTCACTCCCTTTATGCCGCACTGGTGCACGAATTTGTGATCCGCACAACTAACCAGCAAGTGCACTGGGTCGTCCAAGTAATACCTTACGTGAGTAAGGGTCGATCCCACGGAGATTATTGGTTTGAAGCAAGCTATATTTATTTTATTAATCTTAGTCAGGAGGCCAATAAGATTATTTGGATTTAATTGTAAGAAGTCAAAGTGTTTAAAATTATTAGAAAAATAAAAGAGAATCAAATCGTTACTTGGTGTGCAGTAATGAGAAATATGTTGGAGTTTTGGAGATGCTTTGTCCTTTGAATTTCTACTTTTCCTTGAAGTCCTCTTCCCACACGCAGGGTCCCTTCCATGACAAGCTCTATGTAGGGTGTCACCGTTGTCAATGGCTACTTCCCATCCTCTTAGTGAAAACGTTCCTATGCTCTGTCACAGCACGGCTAATCATCTGTCGGTTCTCAATCAGGTTGGAATAGAATCCATTGATTCTTTTGCGTCTGTCACTAACGCCCAGCCTTCAGGAGTTTGAAGCTCGTCACAGTCATTCAATCCCAGAATCCTACTCAGAATACCACGGACAAGGTTTAGACTTTCCGGACTCTCATGAATGCCGCCATCAATCCGGCTTATACCACGAAGATTCTGATTAAGGAATCTAAGAGATACTCATTCAATCTGATGTAGAATGGAGGTGGTTGTCAGGCACACGTTCATGGATTGAGGAAGGTGATGAGTGTCACGGATCATCACCTTCTCCATAATTAAGCGCGAATGAACATCTTAGATAAGAACAAGCGTGTTCGAATGGAAAATAAAGGGATTGTATTAATTCATCGAGACGCTGCAGAGCTCCTCACCCCCAACAATGGAGTTTAGAGACTGATGCCGTCAAAAAGTATGTAATTCAGATCTGAAAATGTCATGAGGTACAAAATAATTCTCTAAAAGTTGTTTAAATAGTCAACTAGTAACCTAGGTTTACAGAATATGAGTGAACTAAGATAATTGGTGCAGAAATCTACTTCTGGGGCCCACTTGGTGTGTGCTGGGGCTGAGACTAAAGCTATCCACGAACTGAGGCTTTTCTTGGAGTTGAACTCCAAGTTATAACGTGTTTTGGGCGTTCAACTCCGGATCATGACGTGTTTCTGGCGTTTAACTCCAGACAGCAGCATGTACTTGGCGTTCAACGCCAAGTTACGTCGTCTATCTTCGCGCAAAGTATGCACTATTATATATTGCTGGAAAGCTCTGGATGTCTACTTTCCAACGCCGTTGAGAGCCCGCCAATTGGACTCCTGCAGCTCCAGAAAATCCATTTCGAGTGCAGGGAGGTCAGGATCCAACAGCATCAGCAGTCCTTTTTCAGCCTAACTCAGATTTTTGCTCAGCTCCCTGAATTTCAGCCAGAAAATACCTGAAATCACAGAAAAGCACACAAACTCATAGTAAAGTCCAGAAATATGATTTTTGCCTAAAAACTAATAATATTTAACTAAAAACCAATTAAAACATGCTAAAATCTACATGAAATTACCCCCAAAAAGCGTATAAAATATCCGCTCATCACAACACCAAACTTAAACTGTTGCTTGTCCTCAAGCAACTAGATAAATAAAATAGGATAACAACAAATTAAGAAGCAATAATATTTCAGAGTTTTAAGTGAAGCTCAAATTCTAATTGGATGAGCGGGACTAGTAGCTTTTTGCTTCTGAACAGTTTTGGCATCTCACTTTATCCTTTGAAATTCAGAATGATTGGCATCCATAGGAACTCATAATTCAGATAGTATTATTGATTCTCCTAGTTTAGTATGTTGATTCTTGAACACAGCTACTTAATGAGTCTTGGCCGTGGCCCTAAGCACTTTGTTTTCCAGTATTACCACCGGATACATAAATGCCACAGACACATAACTAGGTGAACCTTTTCAGATTGTGACTTAGCTTTGCTCAAGTCCCCAATTAGAGGTGTCCAGAGTTCTTAAGCACACTCTTTTGCTTTGGATCACGACTTTAACCACTCAGTCTCAAGCTTTTCACTTGGACCTGCATGCCACAAGCACATTGTTAGGGACAGCTTGATTTAGCCGCTTAGGCCTGGATTTATTTCCTTGGGCCCTCCTATCCATTGATGCTCAAAGCCTTGGATCCTTTTCACCCTTGCCTTTTGGTTTAAAGGGCTATTGGCTTTTTCTACCTCTTTTGCTTTTTTTTTTGCAAGCTTGTTTTTCACTGCTTTTTCTTGCTTCAATAATCAATTTTGTGATTTTTCAGATCATTAATAACATTTCTCTTGTTCATCATTCTTTCAGGAGCCAATAATTTTAACATTCATAAAATTCAATATAAAAAATATGCACTGTTCAGGCATTCATTCAGAAGACAAAAAGTATTGCCACCACATATAAATAATTAGAATTTTTCTTGTTAAGAACTCGAAAAAAATATTGACTCTTTATTCTAAAAATCTACTATTTTATTCATGTTTGATGATGATGAGAAAAATAAATTATAACTTAATTGGAATTAAAATCAAAGTAGAGATACTAATTACTACTACTAATATATAACTTCTAAGGTAAATTTCTAATAAGAACAGTTATCACAGAGTTAAGGCAAAGATTAGAACTCAACGACCTTTATTTTGGGAAGTGGATGTTCCTCTAGTCTGTGGGGTGCTTGGTCCTTCAAGATATAATTTCTGACGCTTCAGTTCCTTCAAGTTACATCCTTGTTCTTTCTGTTTCCTTAGGTGCCATGATCTTGATGAGTTTTAGCTCAATGATCATGGCAAGTCACACCAAACTTAGAGGTTTGCTTGTCCTCAAGCAAAAGAAAGGATAAGAGAGGAATAGAGGGAGAGGCAATTTCGAAATTCAAAAGATATGATGAGTTGAAAAAGATTTAAAAAAAAGATATAAGATAAAAGATATGATTGATATTTAAAAATAAATCTGAATTTTTAATTTGAAAAAGATTTTAGAAATTAGGGTTCTTAGAAATTAGAATTAAAATTTTTGAAATTGAAGGATGATATTTGGAAACATGTTTATGCAAGAAATCATGAATTGAAACATAAAAATTAGAAAATTTGTGAAGAAAAATGAATTTTACCTCCTCCCCACCATCCTGGCGTTAAACGCCCAAATGCTGCATGTTTTGGGTGTTTAACGCCCAATTGCTACTTCTCCTGGGCGTTCAACGCCCAGCTGTTGCTTCTTTCTGGCATTGAACGCCAGGAAGTCCTTTGTCACTGGGCATTTTTCTGAACGCCCAGGATGCTGTCAATCTGGCGTTAAACGCCCAGAAGGTGCTTCTTTCTGGCGTTCAACGCCCAGAAGATGCTTCTTTCTGGCGTTTAACGCCCAGATGGCTACCCTTACTGGCGTTGAACGCCCAGTGGGTGCTTCTTTTGGGCGTTCAATGCCCAAAATGTTTCTTACTGGCTTTTTCACGCCAGTGAGCTTCCAAATTCCCTTGTAACTCTGTGAATCCAATCAATTACTATTTTACCTTGAAGATACTTTGACATATACCTGTAAAAATCAAATAATTAATCAAAACAAATAAAATTAAATTTTGTGATTGGCTGGGTTGCCTCCCAGCAAGCGCTTCTTTATTGTCCTTAGCTGGACAGTGAGCTCTCATGGAGTCTCACAGATAATCAGAGCAAGGTAGGGACCTCCCAACATCAAATTTAGAGTTTGAATGTGGGGGTTCAACGCCAAACTTAGAGTTTGGTTGTGGCCTCCCAACACCAAACTTAGAGTTGGACTGTGGGGGCTTTGGTTGACTCTGCAGTGAGAGAAGCTTTTCATGCTTCCTCTCCCTTGTTACAAAAGGAGAACTTTGTGTCTTATAGTTTGCAATGTCTGCAAACCACAGAGCTTCCTGAACAGCAAACAATTGCTCATCCGGAAAGGTTTCAGAGATCTCAGTAGGAGGGAGGGATGCTCCTGCTACTGGTTCTATCCGGGACAGGTGATCAGCTACTTGATTCTCTGTTCCTTTTCTGTCTCTTATTTCTATATCAAACTCTTGCAGAAGCAACACCCATCTTATGAGCTTGGGCTTTGAATCCTGCTTTGTGAGTAGATATTTAAGAGCAGCATGGTCAGTGTACACAATCACTTTTGATCCTACTAAGTAGGATCTAAACTTGTCAATGGCATAAACCAGTGCAAGTAATTCTTTTTCTGTGGTTGTGTAATTTTTTTGGGCATCATTTAAAACACTGCTAGCATAATAAATGACATACAGAAGCTTGTTATGCCTCTGTCCCAATACTGCACCGATGGTATGGTCACTAGCATCACACATTAGTTCAAAGGGTAATGTCCAGTCTGGTGCAGAAATAACTGGTGCTGTGACCAGCTTAGCTTTCAGGGTCTCAAACGCCTGCAGACACTTTGTGTCAAACACAAATGGCGTGTCAGCAGCTAGCAGATTGCTCAGAGGTTTTGCGATTTTTGAAAAATCCTTTATAAACCTCCTATAGAATCCTGCATGCCCCAGAAAGCTTCTGATTGCCTTAACATTAGCAGGAGGTGGTAATTTTTCAATTACCTCTACCTTAGCTTGATCCACCTCTATTCCCTTGTTTGAAATTTTGTGCCCAAGGACAATCCCTTCAGTCACCATAAAGTGACATTTTTCCCAGTTTAAAACTAGGTTGGTCTCTTGGCATCTTTTCAGAACAAGTGCTAAATGGTTAAGGCAGGAGCTGAATGAGTCTCCAAATACTGAAAAGTCATCCATGAAGACTTCCAGAAACTTCTCCACCATATCAGAGAAGATGGAGAGCATGCACCTTTGAAAGGTTGCAGGTGCATTGCACAAGCCAAATGGCATCCTTCTGTATGCAAATACTCCAGATGGGCATGTGAATGCCGTTTTCTCTTGATCCTGGGGATCTACTGCAATTTGATTATAACCTGAATATCCATCCAGGAAGCAGTAGTATTCATGACCTGCTAGTCTTTCTAGCATCTGGTCTATGAATGGTAAAGGAAAATGATCCTTTCTGGTGGCTGTATTGAGCCTTCTATAATCAATACACATACGCCACCCTGTAACTGTTCTTGTAGGAACCAGTTCATTTTTTTCATTATGAACCACTGTCATGCCTCCCTTCTTAGGGACGACTTGGACAGGGCTTACCCAGGGGCTGTCAGAAATAGGATAAATAATCCCAGCCTCTAGTAATTTAGTGACCTCCTTCTGCACAACTTCCTTCATGGCTGGATTCAGCCGCCTTTGTGGTTGGACCACTGGCTTGGCGTCACCCTCCAATAGGATCTTGTGCATGCATCTGGCTGGGCTAATGCCCTTAAGATCACTGATGGACCACCCAAGAGCTGTCTTGTGTGTCCTTAGCACTTGAATTAGTGCTTCCTCTTCCTGTGGCTCTAAGGTAGAGCTTATGATTACAGGAAAGGTATCACCTTCTCCTAGAAATGCATATTTCAGGGATGGTGGTAATGGTTTAAGCTCAGGTTTGGGAGGTTTCTCCTCTTCCTGAGGGATTTTCAGAGGTTCTATTATTCTCTCTGATTCCTCCAAATCAGGCTGAACATCTTTAAAGATGTCTTCTAGCTCTGATTCGAGACTCTCAGTCATATTGACCTCTCTTACCAGAGAGTCAATGATATCAATACTCATGCAGTCATCTAGGGTGTCTGGATATTGCATGGCTTTGGCAACATTCAACTTGAACTCCTCCTCATTGACTCTCAGGGTTACTTCCCCTTTTTGGACGTCAATGAGGGTTCGGCCAGTTGCTAGGAAAGGTCTTCCTAGAATGAGAGTTGCACTCTTGTGCTCCTCCATTTCCAGCACCACAAAGTCAGTAGGAAAGGCAAATGGCCCAACCTTGACAATCATGTCCTCAATCACGCCTGATGGGTATTTAATGGAGCCATCAGCAAGTTGAAGACATATCCTGGTTGGTTTGATCTCTTCAGTTAAACCAAGCTTTCTGATAGTAGATACAGGTATTAGGTTGATACTTGCACCAAGATCACATAAAGCTTGCTTGGTACAAGTACCTTCTAATGTGCATGGTATCATAAAGCTCCCAGGATCTTTAAGCTTCTCAGGTAAGCTTTTCAGAATGACTGCACTGCATTCTTCAGTGAGGTAAACTTTTTCAGTCTCCCTCCAATCCTTCTTATGACTTAAGATCTCTTTCATGAACTTAGCATAGGAGGGTATTTGCTCAAGTGCTTCTGCAAACGGAATCTTTATTTTAAGAGTCCTGAGATAGTCTGCAAAGCGGGCAAATTGCTTATCCTGTTCTGCTTGGCGGTGTTTTTGAGGATAAGGCATTTTGGCTTTGTATTCCTCAACCTTAGTTGCTGCAGGTTTATTACCTACAGAAGTGGGTTGGAAAGCCTTTTTAGAAGGGTTGTTATCAGCACTTGTATGTGACTGATCCCCCACTGGCATTTGAATGCCAGGGGTGGAAGCTGGAGTGGCGTTAGACGCCAACTCCTTATCTGTTACTGGCGTCTGAACGCCAGAACTGTGCTTCCTTTGGGAGTTCAACGCCGGATTCATGCTTGTTTCTGGCGTTGAACACCAGGAATGAGCATGGTCTGGGCGTTCAGCGCCAACATTATTCCTCTCTGGGCTCTGATTGTCCTCAGAGGGATTTTGAGCAGCCATTTGTTCATTTCTTGGCTTCCTGCTACTTTGAAGTGAGGTATTTAATGTTTTCCCACTTCTTAATTGAACTGCTTGGCATTCTTCTGTTATTTGTTTTGATAGTTGCTTTTCTGTTTGCTTTAAATGTACTTCCATATTCCTGTTAGCCATTCTTGTTTCCTGGAGTATTTCCTTGAATTCGGCTAGCTGCTGGGTTAGAAAGTTCAGCTGCTGATTGAATTCATTAGCTTTATCTACCGGATTGAGTTCAGCAGTTACTGTTTTAGCTTCTTCTTTCATGGAAGATTCACTATTTAGGTACAGATGCTGATTTCTGGCAACTGTATCAATAAGCTCTTGAGCTTCTTCAATTGTTTTTCTCATATGTATAGATCCACCAGCTGAGTGGTCTAGAGAAATCTGAGCTTTTTCTGTAAGCCCATAGTAGAAGATGTCTAATTGCACCCACTCTGAAAATATTTCAGAGGGGCATTTTCTTAGCATCTCTCTGTATCTCTCCCAGGCATCATAAAGGGATTCATTATTTCCTTGTTTGAAGCCTTGGATGCTTAGCCGTAGCTGTGTCATCCGTTTTGGAGGGAAATAGTGATTCAGGAATTTTTCTGACAGCTGTTTCCATGTTTTTATGCTGTTCTTAGGCTGGTTATTTAACCATCTTTTAGCTTGATCTTTTACAGCAAATGGAAACAGTAATAATCTGTAGACATCCTGATCTACTTCCTTATCATGTACTGTGTCAGCAATTTGTAAAAATTGTGCCAGAAACTCTGTAGGTTCTTCCTGTGGAAGACCGGAATATTGGCAGTTTTGCTGCACCATGATAATGAGCTGAGGATTCAACTCAAAGCTACTAACTCCAATGGAGGGTATACAGATACTACTCCCATATGAAGTAGTAGTGGGGTTAGCATATGACCCCAGAGTCCTCCTGGACTGTTCATTTCCGCTTATGTCCATGTTGGAGTAAAGGGGTAATGTGGATTTAAATTTTTAGTTTATAAATAAAAAATTCGAAATAAAATAAAAACCAAAATAAAAAATAAGATAAAATAAGAAGAAAATTAAAATAAAAAAAAGTAATAAGAATTTGAAAATATTTTATGAAGATTTTTGAAAAAGTGAGGAGAGAGAAAGTGGTTAGGCTATTTTTGAAAAAGATAAATTATATATTTTTTTTAAAAAAAAAAACTTAAAAAGATAAGAATTGAAAAATTTTAAAATTGAAATCTGAATTTTTATAAAAAATTTTCGAAAAATTAGTTCAAAATTAGTTAGAAAAGATATTTTTTTGAATTTTGAATTTTATGATGAAAGAAAAAAACACATAAAAGACACAAGACTTAAAATTTTTAGATCTAATGCTCCTTATTTTCGAAAATTTTGGAGGGAAAATACCAAGGAACACCAAACTTAAAAATTTTAAGATCAAGACACAAGAAAAACTCAAGAACACCTTGAAGATTCACAAGAACACCAAGAACAAAAGAAAGAACACCAAACTTAAAATTTTTTAGAAAATCAAGATAAAATTTTCGAAAATTATGAAAAGATTAACAAGAAAACACCAAACTTAAAGTTTGGCACAAGATTAAATCAAGAAAAATTATTTTTGAAAAAGGATTTTAAAAAGAAGGTGCCCAATTGCTAAGAACATAAGCCCACGCTATAATCAACTGAGCTAAAAATGTAACGTATTTTAAAGATGTATTATTTTTATGGATAAAAGTATAATTTTTGAAAGTTAATGTTTTGAAAAAGCACAAGAAAAACAAGAAAAGACACAAAACAAGAAAAACTCAAGATCAAACAAGAAAAGTAAACAAGAACAACTTGAAGATCAATGAAGAACAAAGAACACAAGTTCGAAAATTTTAAAGAAAAATATAAAATATGCAATTGACACCAAACTTAGAACAAGACACTAAACTCACGAAAAATTAACAATTAATAAAGAAAAAAAATTTATTTTTTTTTGAAAAGAAACTATCCTATCAAAACTTAATGACTCTATAACAATAAAAATAAATTATTCCTAATCTAAGAAATAAAATAAACCTTTAGTTGTTCAAACTCGAATAATCCCCGGCAACGGCGCCAAAAACTTGGTGCACGAATTTGTGATCCGCACAACTAACCAGCAAGTGCACTGGGTCGTCCAAGTAATACCTTACGTGAGTAAGGGTCGATCCCACGGAGATTATTGGTTTGAAGCAAGCTATATTTATTTTATTAATCTTAGTCAGGAGACCAATAAGATTATTTGGATTTAATTGTAAGAAGTCAAAGTGTTTAAAATTATTAGAAAAATAAAAGAGAATCAAATCGTTACTTGGTGTGCAGTAATGAGAAATATGTTGGAGTTTTGGAGATGCTTTGTCCTTTGAATTTCTACTTTTCCTTGAAGTCCTCTTCCCACACGCAGGGTCCCTTCCATGACAAGCTCTATGTAGGGTGTCACCGTTGTCAATGGCTACTTCCCATCCTCTCAGTGAAAACGTTCCTATGCTCTGTCACAGCACGGCTAATCATCTGTCAGTTCTCAATCAGGTTGGAATAGAATCCATTGATTCTTTTGCGTCTGTCACTAACCCCAACCTTCAGGAGTTTGAAGCTCATCACAGTCATTCAATCCCAGAATCCTACTCGGAATACCACGGACAAGGTTTAGACTTTCCGGACTCTCATGAATGCCGCCATCAATCCGGCTTATACCACGAAGATTCTGATTAAGGAATCTAAGAGATACTCATTCAATCTGATGTAGAACGGAGGTGGTTGTCAGGCACACGTTCATGGATTGAGGAAGGTGATGAGTGTCATGGATCATCACCTTCTCCATAATTAAGCGCGAATGAACATCTTAGATAAGAACAAGCGTGTTCGAATGGAAAATAAAGGGATTGTATTAATTCATCGAGACGCTGCAGAGCTCCTCACCCCCAACAATGGAGTTTAGAGACTGATGCCGTCAAAAAGTATGTAATTCAGATCTGAAAATATCATGAGGTACAAAATAATTCTCTAAAAGTTGTTTAAATAGTCAACTAGTAACCTAGGTTTACAGAATATGAGTGAACTAAGATAATTGGTGCAGAAATCCACTTCTGGGGCCCACTTGGTGTGTGCTGGGGCTGAGACTAAAGCTATCCACGAACTGAGGCTTTTCTTGGAGTTGAACTCCAAGTTATAACGTGTTTTGGGCGTTCAACTCCGGATCATGACGTGTTTCTGGCGTTTAACTCCAGACAGCAGCATGTACTTGGCGTTCAACGCCAAGTTATGTCGTCTATCTTCGCGCAAAGTATGTACTATTATATATTGCTGGAAAGCCCTGGATATCTATTTTCCAACGCCGTTGAGAGCGCGCCAATTGGACTCCTACAGCTCCAGAAAATCCATTTCGAGTGCAGAGAGGTCAGGATCCAACAACATCAGCAGTCCTTTTTCAGCCTAACTCAGATTTTTGCTCAGCTCCCTGAATTTCAGCCAGAAAATACCTGAAATCACAGAAAAGCACACAAACTCATAGTAAAGTCCAGAAATATGATTTTTACCTAAAAACTAATAATATTTAACTAAAAAACAATTAAAACATGCTAAAATCTACATGAAATTACCCCCAAAAAGTGTATAAAATATCCGCTCATCACGCACACGTCCAACTTCTGTAATATACTGGTTTTCAGATCTAATAGTGTATTAGATGACCTGATAAAAACACTCAGTGGTTCTCTATCGATAAACTTTACACTGTGACTCTTACTCTTTTTTATTTTTCCAAAGGAATACACTAACACTAAAAAGCTCTCCTCACTCTCCATTCTAAAGTTTGGAATGAAAATGACACTCTACACAACTTTCTGGGTATATATAGGCATTTTCCAACCTGCCACGTCTTTCATAATCCGCTATAGGGTCTCGCAGATTACCCTCATATCGTAACTCTTCATAAACCGTTATAGGGTGTAGCGGTTTATGTGCTTTCAGGCTTTGAACGTAAACCGCAATAGGGTCTAGCGGTATACATGTAACTTGAATCTGCGTTAGGGTGTTGCGGATTACATATAGTTAAGAATGTTGCAATTGCATCTGCATTTCTGAAATGTTGTATTTGCGTAACACCTTCTTCCAATTATTTTATATATGTAACTTGCCCGGAAAAAAAGGAGGGAAAAAAGAAGTTGATTAATCTAAACTCCAAACTACATAGAACCAAAATCAGGAGTAAAATCAGATGTCAGAGCTTATTGTTGACCACAGGATCTCAGAGCTCTTTGTTCTTTTCACAGGTATTGTCAACTTTCTGGCAACTGCTCCTTCTTCACTGATAGCAGAAACAACACTTACTGCTGCCATTATTCTTTGTCCTCACTGCTACATCAACAACCACTGTCATATCTAATTTATTATTCTTTATCTTTGCTACTCTCTGAAAAAAGATTTAGCCTCTGCCGCCATAACCACCCTCTATCTTCTCTGCCAGTTACTACTTCCATCAGTAGCGAGTTCCTTGCTTCTTTTTCCTCATTGGTGATATCCTTGTATTTTGAACCACCACTCCATTTATGTTTACTCAATCATCAATCAGAGAGAAAGAGAACATGAGAAAGAAAGAAGAGAAAGAGAGAGATGGAAAAATTCAAGAAAAAAACCTGAATTTAAATTTGTACATTCAAAAAGAAAAGATAACACTCAAATTTTGTTTTTAAATTATGGTATCAAAAGGAGAAAGATTACGCTAAACTCAATCAACTCTTTTTAAATAGTGTGCTGGTGGCAAGCATGAAATGTGGTAGGCTCTTACGACTATTTATAGCATTATTTTTGACTTAATGTTAAAATAATAAGGATAAGGTGTATTACATTTTTATCCATCACAAATAACTAAAATAGCATTTGGACTTTTATTTTTTCTGCACCACTTGTCAACCAAATAAGCGTGACACTTGTCAAGTACTTAGCTATGACACTTGTCAAACAAAAAACCACCTACTACATTCTTATTATATATTAATATGTAAATTAATAGATTTGTGTTTACTCAATCAGAGAGAAAGAGAGAACAAAAAAGAGAGATAGAGAAAATCAAGCAAAGAATTGATTTTTAAACCTGAATTTAAATTTGCGCACTCAAAAGGGACATATATCGCTCAAGTTTTGTTTTCAAATTCTGATATCAAAAGGAGAAAGATTGCGCTGAACTCAATCAACTCTTTTTAAACAGTGTGCCGGTGACAAATATGAAATGCAGTAGGCTTTTACAACCATTTACAACATTATTTTTGAGTTAATATTAAAATAATAAGGATAATATGTATTACATTTTTACCCCTCACAAATAACTGAAATAGCATTTGGACTCTTGTTTTGTCTGCACCACTTGTCAACCAAATAATAAGCCTGGCACTTGTCAAATACCTAGCCATGACACTTGTCAAGCAAAGAACCACCTACTACATTCCTATTATATATTAATAGATTTATTTACCACTTGAGTTGGTACAACCATAGTTATAAAAATCAAACCGACTTAGCCGGTCGAATAAAAAAACTAGTGAACTGGCCATGAGGCTGGTATGGGCAAAGCATAGGACTGAATAAGGAAAAGAGCCTGACCAATTTTGCTAAAAATCGATAAACTAGCAGGTTTGAAAAATCCATAACAGTTTTATTTTTTTAAACCCCCGCCAAAATCGAAGGATCGCCCTCCCCAGCCCACTCTTTCACTCTGATGTTGGTTGGATTTGTGAGAACTGTAACAGTAGATTGTCCAAATTTTAGGAGAGATTATACCAATAATTTTGTCAAAATTATGGTTGAAATTAATTAGTAAAGTAATTTAAATGTAGTAAATATATATGGGGTAGTTATATATATTATTACATGCTTTGAGTTTGGTTCTTTATAATTTAAGCATGTTTCAGGTAAACATGTCGACAGATAAAGGTGTGATTCGGATGAGTTTTGTGAAAATAGATTAAGTGAAAAAAATGGTTAAGATGAGAGATTCGGGGTAAGTATACTTGTGAGAAAAACACTTCCATTAATGACGAATAAGCAATACAAGAACTAATGATGAGAAATAGAGGTGGAGAACAAGTATTGAGACCTCCACTAATGTCACAAGAGGATGAATGAGCTTTGTTTAAAGTGGACAGGGGTTGGTTAATGGTTGTCGAGTGTTCTGGTGGAACACCTGAATGCCAGTTTTTACTCGTGAAGATGATGAATGAAATGAAGAACAATGAGAGGAATTTTGGGGAGAGAAAAAGATGGGTTTTTTAGCTTCTCAGCTTCAGAAAATAAGAAGGGTCTAGGAGAAAGTCAAGGTGAAAGTGAAGGTGAAGGTCAAGGTGAAGTTCAAGGTGAAGGTGAAAAGTGAGATTGCTTTATAGAGGTGGCTTGAGGTCTTTTTTATAGTATAAAACCATGATGAAGAGGAAATCTATTGTCCCACGGTTTTAGTTTGATATTTGGTTTACTCTTTTTTATCCCAAATATCTTTTGGTATTCCCGTCACTTTAAGTCTTTTCAACTGTTCAAAGGAGGAAGTTGATTTCCACACGTTAAACAAAAGCTCATGACATGTGACATCAGTGAAGGGACATCTAGTTTGGTTTTCTTTCAACTAGATGACGCTCTTTACACTCCAAATCCAACCAATCCACTTCCACCAATTTAGTTCCCACTAAAGAGAAATTCAACTCCTCAAGGTGTTCTTTTGGGTTCTCCAATACCTTTAGGCAGAACTTGACTCTTATTTGACCATGTTTGTAGGTCATTCTTAAAATTATTTATGTACAAAAAAAGTTTATGTTTTTAGTACACAATCATAAGCCCCCATGCAGTCTTTGAAGGTACAAAGTATTTCTTCAAGCTACATTGAACTTTTTTGTACTCAACAAAGCTATAAAAAAATTTTTAAACAAAATATCAACATAACATTAAAAAAAAAAACAGATCATAACTCTAAAGAATCAAATCTCCCCTCTTTTATTCATTTTTATAATAATATATGTATTTGTAAATATTATGATATTCAAATATAAATATGTCTGTATAATTTGAATATGATTATGTACTCATAAAAATGAATAAAAGAATGTTATTGTGCAAATATTTAAAATATTAATAAAATAAATAAATAAATAAGATTAGTAAATAAATATATTCATGATTTATTTGTACGTATGTATTTATTTTTAAAAGTAGTGTATATATGTGGACATAATATTATATATATATATATATATATTTTAAGGAAATAAGAAGGGGAGAAATTCTTACCCTTTTAATTGGACACATTTTAAATTTGAGTACCTGAATTTGGAGAGATACATAAGGAGAGAGAACACCTGGAAGGATAAGAGAGAGCGTGTTCCACATCATCTCCGCTAGGAAATTTTTTACACAGCGCAGTATCATCACTACTATCACCACCACCATCCAAACCCTCTGTCTTCTTCAACAATTGGGAGTTTTTCTTAGGGCAAAAGACACTCCCACATTCAATTTCGCTCTGTCTTTATACTCTATCTTCTTACTTTGTAAGACCCTTTTTCTTCGTTCCTTGTTTTTGTCTTCAGCCTTGGTCTTTTTTGTCATATAATATGTACTCCTATTTTCTTGTATGAGATTATGGCACTTGGATATCTGCTATTGTGTATTTGACATTTTTTGTATTATTCTGAACTTTTTGTTACTCTGAATCCTTATTATTATGTTCTCTGCCTTTGTTCTCATGTAACCCCTCTCAGCCCCATGTATATTGGGTTGCTAATTTTGGAATTAGCTATAGGGATTCTTTGATAAAGATCTTTCACCTTACAACTTTGGATGTTATATCCTCATTTGTATATGTTTCCAATGAAATCACGAATAATAAAAAAAAGAATGATCGTCAGAAGTAAAAATTATGAACAATGTTCATTTGTAACTATAAAATATATATTTAAAAATAAAAAATAATTTAATTTAATTAATTTTTTTTGTATAGCATAGTCATAAGTATTTTGTTTATAAAATTTTTTAATTAGAACAATTTACTAGTGTTCAATATTCATATTCTTTCAAAGCTATAAACATATAATGTCTTGCAATGTTTTCATATATGTCACCAAATGAAATATGATATTGTGAGGATATGAGGAGTTAGTGGCCTTATCAAGTAAATAATATGATGAATGATTTTCATACCTTTACTTTTTTGTTTCATTTGAGAACTCCTTGATTGTTTTCTTGACATGTAATGCTCTTTGGCTTTTTCAGAATTTATTGAGTGTCCTGCAATATTCTCCTTTATATTTTGAGCATTTTTGTCGTTGGTATTCGTGTGATATTGATATTCACTCTATTTTGTTGTCGCTGTTCTCCTTCTTTTTCCCCTCTTTTTTTAGGAATTGTTTCTTTTTGTTGTCATGCTTCGTGTGAAACTTGCTGAGATAATGAATAGTGACCCAGAGGACTCTAGTAATAGTTTGGGTACTGACTCTTCTATGGATGGTATGGACGATGTTTCTCAAGAATATGCAATCCGGTTTTCTGAATCTATCCCCCAACCTTGGGTTAAACCATCAACTAAGAGGGCTACTTTTGTGGATCCTCCTCTGATGAAGAAACCTTCTTTGGACCTTCCTTCTTCTGGCTCGTTATTAGGTATGGATAAAACTATGAAACCCGGCTTTGATTCTTCAGATTGTAGAGTTTTAGGTGAATTTGTTGAGAAGCCTTCATATCAAGTGGGTCTTGCTCTACTTTGTTCTCGGTTGAAGTGCCAAGAATTTCCATGGACGTCTTTTAAATCTGATGCAGCTACTCACGTGAATAAGGTTTGGCAAAAGTGGGTATTCACAGTATTGTTTGAAGAGGGTGGTAGTTTTGTGAGGAGATTAGAATTATCTGCAGGTTGGTTGTTCTCTACTGTTCCGAGGGTTACCTGAAACTGTAGGTCGATATCGGATGAGATATTCTATACTGGTCGGAGCTGTTGTGTCCGACTTGTTGGACCTGGTAGTGGTGCTGATCCTTCATTACCGGAGGGTGGTGCTGATCCTTCATCACCGGAGGGTGGTGGTACCTGCAAGGGACTCCGATGCTTAAGTTAGCAAGGGTATTAAGCAGGTTTTTAGTAGAATCAGAGTATGAGTTATACCTGGGTGCTCCAGTATATTTATAATGGTGTAGAGCGACCTTCTTAGATAAGATAAGTTAGTTATCTTATCTTATATTTATCTTTCAAGTGAGGTTATCTTATCTTTAAGTGAACCTCCCTTCTCTCTGTAAGCTTGAGCTGCTGATAAACCCCGTTTTGACGGTTTATCTTGTATTGATTTTTAAGAGATTTTAATACCTTTTACCCTCATTTATTCAATGAATTAGCATAGTTTTGTGATTGTCTCCTTATTTGTGCTTAGATGTGAAAACATGCTTTCTAGACCTTAAAGTAGCTAAATTCAATTCACCTTTGATTCCACTAGATGCCTTGATATGTTTGTTAGTGATTTCAGATTGAAAAGGCTAGGAATGGATCAAAGGAGTGAAGAGGAAAGCATGCAAAGTGGAGAAATCATGAAAAGTCAAAGAAGTTGAACTCGCCCATGGACGTGCGTGCGCACCTGGCGCTTGCGCGCACCTTGCGAATTACCCCACGGACGCGTACGCGTGATGTGCACGTACGCGTCGGTGTTGGTTTATGATTTTTTAATAAAAACGTGGCCAACGAATTCTCAAGGGTTGTGGGGCCCAATCCCAACCAACTTTGGCGCCAAAGATGCTATTTAAAGCCAAGGATTGAAGAGCAAAGGGACATTAGTTCATTCCCACTCATTAGGATTAGTTTAGAAGTAGTTTTTAGAGAGAGAAGCTCTCACTTCTCTCTAGGATTAGGATTAGGATTAGGTTTAGTTCTTAGATCTAGGTTTTAATCTTTGCTTTCTTCCACTTCTATCTCTCAATTCTTTGTTGCTACATTCATCTTCTTCTATTCTTTTGTTGTAATTTCCTTTATGTTGTTCTTATATTTGGTTGTAGATCTAGTATTGTTCCTTCTACTTTCTTCCAATTCAATAAAAGGTAATTCATAATAAATGTGTTTCTTTTAATTGTTGTTGTTAATTCATTGCAATAAATGTTGTTAGATTCTATTCTTGTTGTCAATTTGCTTTGCTTTTCTTTTGTGCCTTCCAAGTGTTTGATGAAATGCTTGGTTGGATTTTAGTATAGATTTGTTCCTCTTGGCCTAGGTAGAGTAATTAGTGACTCTTGAGTTATCTAATTTCTTTTTTGATTGATAATTAGAAGTTGCTAATTGATTTGAATGTCTCTAAAGCTAGTCTTTCCTTTAGGAGTTGATTAGGACTTGAGGAATCAAATTGATTCATCCACTTGACTTTCCTCCATGGTTAAAGGTCAACTAAGTGGGAGTAATGGATAATTTGTTATCATAATTGAGGAGGATAACTAGGATAGGACTTCTAGTTCTCATATCTTGCCAAGAGCTTTGTTAGTTGTTAGTTTATTTTCTTTGCCATTTCTATTTCTTGCCTAGAATCTAAAAAAAACCCCAAAATAACTCATAACCAATAACAAGACACTTTATTGTAATTCCTAGGGAGAACGACCCGAGGTTCCAATACTTCAGTTTATAAATTTTAGGGGTTTGTACTAGTGACAAACAACTTTTTGTATGAAAGGATTATTGATTGGTTTAGAAACTATACTTGCAACGAGAACTCATTTGTGAAATTCTAAATCATCAAAAATCCAATCATCAGCTGCCTTAGGTTTTGGGGTGCGGTCCTCCATTTGGGCCCTTTTTGGGCTTTCCTGGTAATTTGGCCGAGCTCTTTGAGAAGAGGTCGGATAGTCTGACCTGAAGAGGTCGGTCGCCTTGTCGCTAATCATCCCAGGTCGGTCAGCTCGACCCAGGGTATGAACAGTGCCCCTGCTCGAGCTCGGTCTTTTCTTTTGAGGTCGAGTCTTAGTTTTAGGACTTCGATCCTTCTCTGGTGAAGTTGAACTCGAGTATTTTGTCGACTTCTTCTTTGTAGAGTTTCTCCTTTGAATGCGGAATGTTTTCTTTTGAATTTTATTCTTTGAAAACGCGCGTCTCCTTGCTTTGGGAATGCGCGAGGGTTTTAATAACCTCATTAATTCTTTTAATGCTCCGTTTCTTTGTTTATTTTGAACTTTTGACAAAAACGGTTTCTCTTCTCTGTTTCGTAACTTCACATTTTCTTTCTCACTTTCTGTTTTCGTCTGAAATTTGCATTTTCGCGTTTCTCCCTGCGACGTTGTTTGGTGATTGTTGGTGCTTTCTTTGCTCTGAAAGGCAATTCCTGTTTCTATTTTTCCGTCCTCAGTTTCCTTCGAAGCTTCCTTTTTCCAGGTTGGTTCTTTTTTCTGCTTCTTTTTTTTGCTTTGCCTTTGGTTCTTTGGTAAAGTTTTGGTTTTGCTTGAATGCATGTTGGGAAGCTTGAACCTTTTTGCGTCGTCGTGCTTACTTGTTGCTGTGCTGCATGTTTTTCTGGTTTTTATTAACCTATTTTCTTTACCCAAAAGATTGCTCCTTTTGATGACTTTCACTATGTTGATGATTTTACTGATGAACCTTTGTAGAAAGTAATGATTTTTTCTGGTGGCTCGTTTTGATTTTCTTCTTGGTAGTTTCGTTTGTTGATAAGCTGAGACTGTGAGTTGGGGAGGTAGTTATCTTGATGACTTTTGATTTGTAGCTCGTGGCTTTCTTCTCAGAGTGTTGCTTTTGTTGAAAAGGGCATTATCTTCCTGTTAGGATGTGTAGGGATGTAGACTTGTAGGTTTCCCTGAGTCCTTATTCCATAACTTGCCTCCAAAGGATGCCCATGGATCTTTAGTGTGGGTCATGGGGTTTCCTTTTGTTGCTTGTATTGCTCTGTGTCATATTTGTCCGAGATGTTTTTTAGTAATCCATTTTCTTTCTTGTTTGTAGGACTAGTTGGCCATGTCTTATCGCAAAAATATTGTAGAGATATCTTCTAAGTTTTCTGAGAGGATGTCCCATTGGTTTGACTCCCTTGTGTTAATGTGTGTTTCTGTGGTGAATGCTGAGTTTTGTGTGGAGCTTAGGAAACATCACCGCCTCTGTAAGAGTAGAGATCAGGAAAGGAACTATGAATTGGTAGCACTTGATTCTGAGGAAAGGGTTTGCTTTCCTGCTAAGACCCGGGGGGGGGGGGGAGCGCCCTTTCTTTTACGTTTATGACTATTTTTTCAGCCAATTGAATATCACTTTTCCTTTTACTTCCTTTGAGACCGATCTGCTATGGTCGTGTAATGTAGCTCTATCCCAACTCCATCCAAACTCCTGGGGGTTTATCAAGATCTTTCAGCTTCTTTGCCAAGAGTTGGACGTTACTCCTTCTCAGACTCTTTTCCTTTATCTGTTTGTTTTAACTAAGCCCGAGATTTCTTTAAAAAAGAAAGCCTCATGGGTTTCCTTTAGATCTGCCCAAGGACATAAAGTTTTTTCCATGTATGACGAGTCCTTCAGGGACTTCAAGAATTACTTTTTTAAGGTCCGAGCAGTTGAGGGAGCTCGGCCGTTTTTTCTGGAAGCAAATGATGAGCCTGCCTTCCCCTTGTGTTGGCAACAGAATGTAGTGGTGTCTCGATATACGTGGGAGATGCTCGATGAAGTCAAGCAGACTTTTATAAATGTTTTGGAAGATATTTGGGGGGAACCTCCTTATCTTGACACTAAATAATTTTTGGGGGACCCGTCCCTTGTCCGAACTGCATTGGGTATTAAAAATTGATATGTATTTTTATTTTCTACTTTCTTCTTCTTTTTTGGCTTGTAAACTGTTGTATTTTATTTTTCAGAGATGGCAAAAAATAACGACTCGATGAAGGCCTTTAAGAAGGCGAGAAAGGCTACTGCGGCTCAAAACATCTCGGCCAAGGTGGCTGGGGAGGGATCTTCTCATGCTTTGTCCAAGCCATCGGTACCAAGCTCTCCCGGATCGAGGAGGATGATCCCTATTGATGAGCGGATAATTTATACGCTTTTTGGCATTGTTTTTAGTATGTTTTAGTTAGTTTTTATTATATTTTTATTAGTTTTTAGTTAAAATTCACTTTTCTGGACTTTACTATGAGTTTGTGTGTTTTTCTGTGATTTCAGGTATTTTCTGGCTGAAATTGAGGGACCTGAGCAAAAATCTGATTCAGAGGCTGAAAAGGACTGCAGATGCTGTTGGATTCTGACCTCCCTGCACTCGAAGTAGATTTTCTGGAGCTACAGAAGTCCAATTGGCGCGCTCTTAACTGCGTTGAAAAGTAGACATCCTGGGCTTTTCAGCAATGTATAATAGTCCATACTTTTCCCGAGACTTGATGGCCCAAACTGGCGTTCCAAATCAGCTCAAAACTGCCCGGCGTTAAACGCCGGAACTGGCACAAGAATGGGAGTTAAACGCCCAAACTGGCACAAAAGCTGGCGTTTAACTCCAAGAAAAGTCTCTATACATGAAAGCTTCAATGCTCAGCCCAAGCACACACCAAGTGGGCCCGGAAGTGAATTTTTATGTCATTTACTCATTTCTGTAAACCCTAGGCTACTAGTTCTCTACAAATAGGACCTTTTACTATTGTATTCTCATCGGGGTAGCTATCTTTGAGTAGTATTATGCTATCTTAGATCATGGGGCTGGCCTCACGGCCATGCCTAGACCTTGTTCTTATGTATTTTCAACGGTGGAGTTTCTACACACCATAGATTAAGGTGTGGAGCTCTGCTGTACCTCAGGTATTAATGCAATTACTATTGTTCTTCTATTCAATTCAACTTATTCTTGTTCTAAGATATTCATTCGTACCCAAGAACATGATGAATGTGATGATTATGTGACGATCATCATCATTCTCACTTATGAACGCGTGCCTGACAACCACTCCCAATCTACAAGCAAACAAGGCTTGAATGTATATCTCTTGGATCCCTTAATCGGAATCTTCGTGGTATAAGCTAGAATTGATGGCAGCATTCAAGAGAATCCGGAAGGTCTAAACCTTGTCTGTGGTATTCTGAGTAGGATTCAATGATTGAATGACTGTGACGAGCTTCAAACTCCTGAAGGCTGGGCGTTAGTGACAGACGCAAAAGAATCACTGGATTCTATTCCAACCTGATTGAGAACGGACAGATGATTAGCCGTGCTGTGACAGAGCGCGTTGAACATTTTCACTGAGAGGACGGGACTGTAGCCACTGACAACGGTGATGCCCAACATACAGCTTGCCATGGAAAGGAGTAAGAAGGATTGGATGAAGACAGTAGGAAAGCAGAGAGACACTTGACCTGTTGGTTTATTGGAAGTAATCTGTGAAAATTAAAAATAGGTATTTAGTACTAAATTTGATTCGTTTGAATTATCAAAAATATTTTTTGAGAATTAGAAATGGTTTGGTTGGAACCTGAAAGGGTGGCATAGTGCGAATTTTAAAGGAAATGTTGTCGAAATTTTTAAAAAACTCCAAGACTTTGTTTAAGGCATTATTTAAAAGCCAATCTGATTTATGAATATTGTTTGATTTTGAATTATTACGGAAAAAGTTATTTTTAATCTGATTTATTAAGAAAAATATAATCTTTTAAATTCACTCTTTTGAGAATAAATTTTGTTTTAAGTTATGATATGAATTCGGTTTGTTAAGAAAAAGAAAGAATGAGAAAAGAACATGGCACGTGTGATTATGAAATGTTTAAAATATCACGAGAGGGTGATGGAAAATAAATGGTTATGGTGCCAATGGAAAAATGTTAAGCTGTGGGCTTTATATGTGAATGATTGTGCGGGGACGCCCGTGTGTATGGAATGGCTTCCAGGAGAAAGTGGCACATGCTTCAGCTGGAGAATCAGCGCCTGTAAGTACTTGCAGAGGTTATGTTCGGCATACTTCAGCTGGAGAATCCGCTGGAATGTCTTATCTGACTTGCGAGTCGGATTGCGTCGGGTGTGGGTCGAAATCGACAAATGAGCTCATTACCTCGATAGGACTAGACATGCATCATCATTGTTTTCACATTTGTATTTGATTGTCCTTGCTTATCTTGTGTCTCTGTGATTGTGTTGTTTCTTGTATTGCTATTTATTTGTCTGTTGATCTGTTTCCTGTGCTATTAGTTTGTGTATTGATGTGATTGAGAACTGAGGTTGTGATTGAGATTTGTCTTAAATTTGAAAATTTAAAGAAGGTAATTAATTATACAAAGTAATAGTAAAAAGTATATTCAAAAGGTTTGATAAAAATATTGTTTTATTGAGTAAAAGTTAATTATTTGCAATTTATTTCATTACTCTTATAGCATTCCCATCCCCTACTAAGAACGCGTGGTTTGTTCTCACCCCAAAATCTTCCAACCTTTTAGTGACACAGATTCGAAGACTCAGTTTGAAGCTGCGGACAATTACTAGTCTTATTTGAGTTAAGTTTATGTGTTGTGTCACTTTCCTAGAATTCCCTCGTCTTTGTTAGTTAAGATTCTATTTTATACAGAGGAATAGGGTTGTATCTAAGTTTCATTTGTATTCTTTTGTACGATATTTATTATTCTTACTAACTATGTGACTAGTATTGCTTAGAGATCTTTGATATATGATTTTAATTAATAGAAACAAAATTTTTCGGCTTTTTATTAAAAATTAAAATGCGAAATTGAACTAAAGGCTCAATATTAAATAGTAAATATATAAAACAGGTTAGTAACGCCTTACTTTTGGTACGATCATGACGTATTGAAAGTTAGGGTGTTACATTATGGTATCAGAGTAGTTCGTCTCTGTTAGAGGCTTGAGAATGGACTGACTATGCTTCACTGCATACTCTTAGTTTCTGTCATGCAATAGGACTTGTCCTAATGACAAGAATTTGAGTTTTAGATGCATGACTGTCTATTGATTAATGCTGTTAGTTGACCGTTGCATTTCTCATGGTATTAGGTCTGGCCAACTTAATACTGATTATTTGTGCGTACAGAAACACTAATGGATTATCATAAAAATAGAAATAACAGGTTATGTCAATCACGGGATTTGGGACGTTAGAAAATACGTTTTAAGGATTCGTTTCGACGTATATTCTTTACTCGTGCTATGTGACTTGGTGCCACCTCTTCCTTCATTATCTTTATTGGAATCCTTGCCTTAAAATTTTCTAGAATGTGATTTGATTATTTCCCGACCAAACTTTATTATTGTCCCTATGTACCTCTGTTTGTCCGTAAATCTAATTGCCTACCTGTCTTCTTTCAAATATTATCTTTGACTTTTTTCTGTACTTCTCTTTGAGGATCTTATTTTTTTTAGTTGGAATTTAAATTTGTTTTAATATAACAATTTTCGAAGACGAAAATTTTTGTAAGGTGGATAGGATATAACATCTTAGATTTTTGAAAATTATGTAATTAGTTATTTATAAGTTATTATATTATACTGAGATTTTCTTTTTAAAAAAACTATTTTTAACAAAAATAATTAAATAAAATTTTATAATTATTAAAATTTAATTTAAATATAATTTATTCTATTAGTTTGAATTATTTATTTAAAATTATTTTGATAGACAAAATTAAGTTAATCTTTTATAGTTATTATTATTATTATTATTATTATTTACTTCTTTCTTTTAGGCGAAGCCATTAAGAAAACATGAATAAAGAAAAGCCAAATGCACAAGTATGTCATATATATATATATATATATATATATATATATATATAACTAATGCCATTAAGGGACTAAGAAAGAAATGAACGTGGCTTGCATGCTATTATACTTATATATACTCATGACACCTAATAATACTTTCACACTACAAACTATCATTCATTAGCATCATTTTGTTTTACCACTTTTATTCATTATAGCCGAACTCTTTAGAAAGAAAAAGAGAAATAAAGGTCGTGGCTTATATGTATATATCTATGCAACCATGACACATGTTACATTCATTAAGTAAGCAATGACACCTAATAAACCTTACTGCCACAAATCCTTTTTAATCACTATCATCACTAATCATATTTTCTTTTCCTTCATGCATCACCGAACCAACCTTGAAAGAAAAAAGAGAGTAAGCCGTGAGTGAGAGGAATCAAAAACCATGGAACCTTTACCCTTTCGAACTCGATTTTTTAAGATTCGTAATTCCGATAAAAAAATTTAATCTGATAAAAGTGTTTGTATCTTTCTTTTCTACACATTGATGTTATTTTTATCTGGTAAAAATTAACGGTGACGTAACTCTTTTTCTCCCTGAGTTTGGCTAATTGGAGTTCTAGGAAGCACAAACAATTTCGGACGCTTTCTCCTTCAGCAGCTCAGTTAGAAAGTTTTTCCGAAGCTTTCGAAGATTTTGATTTCATACGAAAGTAGGGGATTTTATTTAAAATTAACTATTTTAAATTATGAATGCCACGGAAGTCTAGTGGATATTTGCAAATAATTTATAATTGCTTGGAATGACTGAATGATGAGTTTGAATTGAAGCTGTGATTGATATTGATTTTGTGATTGATATTGGTTTTCTGATTTTGATGGAGTTGTTGAAATTCTGATTTTGTGTGATTATGGTGAATTGGTTGAGTTGTGGCGGGAAAAGGTGATTAAATTAGTGTTTTTTTGTTAAATTGTAATATGATGAGTTAATTATTAAAGAAATTGTTGTATTGATAATTGTTGAATGGAGTTGGATTTGAGTTTGGTTTGAAAAGTGATGAATTTGAGGGAGCCCGCATGGTGGTGAAGTCCAATTTTTAAGAAGAGATTCTGTCCAATTTTATGTAAAAGTAACCGAAAATATGGTTTTATTTCGAAAATATTTTTTATAAATTTATTTTGAAACATGATTTTATAATGGAAAATATTTTATTTACATATTTACTCATATTGAGAAATGGACTTTGTATTTATTTTATTAATAATAAATTGAGAGTTAGAAAAGATTTTTCACATTGGAACTAGTTGGATTTTCAGATTTATAAATGTTTTGGATATAAGACTTGACCTGCTGGTTTATTGGAAGTAATCTGTGAGAATTAAAAATAGGTTTTTAGTACTGAATTTGATTCGTTTGAATTATCAAAAATATTTTCTGAGAATTAGAAATGGTTTGGTTGGAACTTGAAAAAGTGGCATAGTGCGAATTTTAAAGGAAATATTGCCGAAATTTTTATAAAACTCCAAGACTTTGTTTAAGGCGTTATTTAAAAGCCAATCTGATTTATGAATATTGTTTGATTTTGAATTATTACGAAAAAAGTTATTTTCAATCCGATTTATTAAGAAAAATATAATCTTTTAAATTTACTCTTTTGAGAAGAGATTTTGTTTTAAGTTATGATATGAATTCGGTTTGTTAAGAAAAAGAAAGAATGAGAAAAGAGCATGGCACGTGTGATTATGAAATGTTTAAAAGATCACGAAAGGGTAACGGAAAGTAAATGATTATGGTGCCAATGAAAAAATATTAAGTTGTGGGCTTTATATGTGAATGATTGTGTGGGGACGCCCGTATGTATGGAATGGCTTCCAGGAGAAAGTGGCACATGCTTCAGCTGGAGAATCAGCGCCTGTAAGTACTTGCAGAGGTTATGTTCGGCATACTTCAGCTGGAGAATCAGCGCCTGCAAGAAGTAGAAACTTGCAGAGGTTATGCCGCTGGAATGCCTTATCTGACTTGCGAGTCGGATTGCGTCGGGTGCGGGTCGAAACCGACAAATGAGCTCATTACCTCAATAGGACTAGACATGCATCATCATTGTTTGTACATTTGCATTTGATTGTCCTTGCTTATCTTGTGTCTCTGTGATTATGTTGTTTGTCGTATTGTTATTTATTTGTCTGTTGATCTGTTTCCTGTGCTATTAGTTTGTGTATTGAGGTGACTGAGAACTGAGGTTGTGATTGAGATTTGTCTTAAATTTGAAAATTTAAAGAATGTAATTAATTATACAAAGTAATAGTAAAAAGTATTTTCAAAATGTTTGATAAAAATATAGTTTTATTGAGTAAAAGTTAATTATTTGCTTTTTATTTCATTACTCTTATGGCATTTCCATCCCCTACTAAGAACGTGTGGTTTGTTCTCATCCCAAAATCTTCCACCCTTTCAGTGACACAGGTTCAAAGACTCAGTTTGAAGCTGCAGGCGATTACTAGTCTTATTTGAGTTAAGTTAATGTGTTGAGTCGCTTTCCTAGAATTCCCTCGCCTTTGTTAGTTAAGATTCTATTTTATACAGAGGGACAGGAGTTGTATCTGAGTTTCATTTGTATTCTTTTGTATGATATTTATTATTCTTACTAACTATGTGACTAATATTGCTTAGAGATCTTTGATATATGATTTTAATTAATAGAAACAAAACTTTTCGGCTTTTTCTTAAAAATTGAAATGCGAAATTGAACTAAAGGTTCAGTATTAAATAGTAAATATATAAAACAAGTTAGTAACACCTTACTTTTGGTACGATCATGATGTGCTGAAAGTTAGGGTGTTACACTCCACCTGAGACTAAAATCAGCGTGGAACGCAGGGAGGTCTCCAGCTCGAAAATAAAACCACAACTATCTATTGTTTGATAGATATAATATATATAATATATAATAACCCCCCCCCCCATTGTATAATATTTATATTACTACCCCGTCTTTTATTTATATATATATCTATACCAATATATAATGGGGATACGGAATTTTGGTATCCAATTCTTTCTTCCTATTTTACCCATGTTCTCTCTTTATTAGAAACTGGCTTTATCCCACGACAGATAGAACTTAAAAACTGATTTCAATAAAAAAAACTGTTAGTACGAGTACTCAATTTTTTTTATTTTATTCACTTTCAATAAAAAAACTATTAATACGTACTCAATTTAAATACCGATTCATTTTCAATAACAAAATAACAGACGTCATAGTAATATAATTAATTGGTATTCTATAACAAAATTAATTAAATTAATATACACTCTTATGCTTATTATTTAACTTAAAAAAATTACATATTACAGAGCATTCCTTAATAAAAAAATACAAAAAATTACTAGAATTTAGTGTCCAATTTTTTTAGACTTCGTATATCCCTACATAATCTATTTCATAAAATAAATTTAGTGGACAAAATAATAATTTTTTTAATATTCCATCTTTATCGTATAATATATAAATAATAAAAAAATTAAAATAAACAATGTATTCATAAAACTAATAATAACAAATAGAATAAAGAGAAAAAAATTAACATATTGCTTATTTTTTACCATGTGTATTTTTAAATTTGAGTGATTAAATATATTTTACAAAGTAATAACTCTGAAATGAAATTAAATTTACTGTTCTAAATTATAAAAGAAAGTATTGAGTACTCTTTAACTAAAACTTTTATTATAAAAATTTATTACAAAAAAAATATATTTATGTTTCAAATTAATGTAGATGCTTGAGATAAAATATTAAAAATAAAAAAATATGCATTTGCATTCTTATATTAAAAAAAAATGAAGTCATTTTATTTATAAAAATACTACGTTATAAGATAATTACAAAAAGTTGTCAAACATAATAATTTTATTATCAAAATAGTATTTATATATTGTGTTAAATTAATGTAACATAATAATTTTTAATATACTTTAATTTAATTTTTTTTTGTTTTTATTTTAATTTATATTTTTATATTTTAAAATTTTGGTAATAATATATATTTTTATAATTTTAAAATAAAACCAGGAGAAATCTGACCTAAATACAAACATAATGATAGAAGAAGAATACAAAAATATTGATATTTTATCTCATGTATTTAAATACATGGCATAAATAAAAATTAATCCTTCTTACTATAAAATTATTGTCCATTTAAAAATTTAACAAATGCCAAAATTTGATCACGGTAAAATGGATCATAATTTTATAAAAAATCTAAATACTATATTAAATATTACAAACAGTGATTGGATAAATAATTTTCAAATTTTAAAATTAAAAATATAGATAATGCTTTACATATTTATATGAGTTACTGAATCAATTTTTATTGAATAACTATTTTAAATATTAATTATAAAAAAATGCTATTATATCAGCCAATGATAATAATCATGAGACACGTAACATTATTTATTATTAAAAAATATATTAATTTAATAATATTAAATATATAATAAATTTCTAATGTGAAATGTTAACATATAAACACATTAAATCTTAATACAGAAGATTAACAATCTTTTAAGATAATCTACAACATATTAAGTTTGTATTTTTTTTGTATAGTGTAGGTCAAGATAATCTTAATATACTAATTCAATGTCTCAATCAATCTCTTATAATGAACCATTTACAAACAATGCTAAAAGTCATGCAAATATGAATAGTTAGTACTCACTTACTTTACTTATATTTTTAATATTTTATCTTCATTGCATAATATTCATTTAAAATATTTTTTGTATTGAATAAATTAAGAGGTTTGATATTGTACACTACTATATAAAATGCCTAATGTCAAACAAAATTATGAATTCTATAATAAAAAAATAAAATAAATAATTAACAAATACTATAAATTTTAAATAAGCAATATATTCATAAGACTAATAATAACAGTAACTTTGTAATAAAATTTTGGTAACAACATATATCTTTTAAAATTAAATAGTAAAATTAGAAAAGATCTATCTTAAACACAAAACAACAACTATTAAAAAATAGTACAAAAATATGTTTTATTTTATCTCATGTATTTATTAATGTATTGTACAAATTATATGGATCCTTTTTATTATAGAATTTTTATCCAACTAAAAATTTAATAGATAGCAAAATTTGGTCATGGCAAAATGTGTTCTAATTTCTTAAAAAATATCAAAATACTATATTAAATATTACAAGTTAATAGGTAACTAAATTAAAAATTCTCAAATTAAAAACATAGATAGCATTGTATATATTTTTATGAGTTACCGGACAAATTTTTATTAAATAACTAATTTAAGTACAAACTAAAAAAAATGCTACTACAAATATTATTTAATGGCAATAACTGTAATACACATAACATCGTTTAGTGATGAAAAATAAATCTTAATTAAATTACAGTAACTAAATAATAAGCCTTTGATTATAAAAAAACTTATCAAATTGAAATTTAATAATGTATGGAATATAACATAAACACAAAAAAAAACAAAATAAAATACGATGAATAAACTATTTTTTAAAAATATTTTCACAATTTTAGCAGACAAAATCCTCATCATATCGTTATTTTGTCATAATAAATTTAAAAAATTACGTTAAAAATATTATAAATTAATAGACGACATTCAAAACTTTTAAAGAAATACAATAGAAGCATTATCATTCTGAAAATACTTTTTGTAATTTTAGAATAGTTGAGAATAAAAATTTACTCTATCAAATATTTCACCTCATATATTACCTAGAATTTTAAACTATGACCATTTTATATTACCTATATGTTGTGTGGTTTTATAATGTAACATTTTAAAGTGTCTTATAGTAATTTTAGTTTCAACAAAATATGATATAAATAAGATCACGTCAATATTAAAATAAAAAAATCTAATAAATTTGAAAAGTAAATAAATTATTAACAAAAAAATAAAATTAATTTCTTAAAAATAATAGAAAAGCGGCTGAACAGACACGTTAGTGCCTGTTGAGCCGCTAGTATTATTTAATGGCAATAACTGTAATACACATAGCATCATTTAGTGATGAAAAATAAATCTTAATTAAATTACAATAACTAAATAATAAGCCTTTGATTATAAAAAAACTTATCAAATTGAAATTTAATAATGTATGGAATATAACATAAACACAAAAAAAAACAAAATAAAGTACGATGAATAAACTATTTTTTAAAAATATTTTCACAATTTTAGCAGACAAAATCCTCATCATATCGTTATTTTGTCATAATAAATTTAAAAAATTAAGTTAAAAATATTATAAATTAATAGACGACATTCAAAACTTTTAAAGAAATACAATAGAAGCATTATCATTCTGAAAATACTTTTTGTAATTTTAGAATAGTTGAGAATAAAAATTTACTCTATCAAATATTTCACCTCATATATTACCTAGAATTTTAAACTATGACCATTTTATATTACCTATCTGTTATGTGGTTTTATAATGTAACATTTTAAAGTGTCTTATAGTAATTTTAGTTTCAACAAAATATGATATAAATAAGATCACGTCAATATTAAAATAAAAAAATCTAATAAATTTGAAAAGTAAATAATATATTAACAAAAAAATAAAATTAATTTCTTAAAAATAATAGAAAAGCGGCTGAACAGACACGTTAGTGCTTGTTGAGCCGCTAGTATATATATATAGGAAAAGTATATGGAACCAAAAGTTTACCAGTCAAAAATTAAACAAAACCACATTAATTTATATTAATAATTAATTAATTTTAAATTTTTTAAATTTAAAATTTAAAAAATTTAAAATTGATTAGGTAAACCTAATTAAAACCTATAAAAACCTTCCTCTCATCTCTCACATTAACCTACCTACCTCCAACAATCACACAGACCCTCTCTTTCTCTCTCTCAACCCTCTCCGCCTTGCATCATGGCTTCAACTGCTGAAGCCGCCAGAGAGTTCCTCAAAATCCATGAAACCTCCTTCTCCGACCCCCCCAACACACAAACCGTAGCCGCAGAGAGCCTATCCTATGGATTCAAGGACTTCGTGTTCGCCCCGTACGGATCCTATTGGAAGTTCATGAAGAAGGTGTGCATGTTGGAGCTCCTGGGCGGCAAAATGCTCCACCAGCTCCTCCACGTGAGGCAGCAAGAGAGGAAGAGGTTCCTTAGCGATTTGGCGAAGAAAGGGTTGGCCGGTGAGGACGTGGATATTGGGGCAGAACTCATGATGCTGGCCAACAACGTCATATCAATGATAACGATGAGGCAGAAGAGTTGTTCTGAAAGGGGAGGAGAAGCGGAGGCGCTGAAAAAGGTGGGGGAGGACACGGTGGAGCTGAGCGGGCAGTTCAACGTGTCGGATTTCTTGTGGTTCATAAAGGGTGTTGATATTCCTCAGATCTTCTTGATGATGAGTAGGGGGAATGTGCATTTCGTTCTCCTATAGTTTGGCGGATATTTAGGTGCCGTTTTGATGATTAAAGAGACTATAAACTACACATTTGATCTTAGCTAAAATTGAACAATTACAGAAATATAAAAAAATATTCATTTAGTATTAAAAAAAATATCATAATACTTAACAAAAGAAACATCTAATTATCTTTTAACAAAAATAATTAAATATCAATAAAATTAAAAAAAAATATGAAATACTTAAAGAAATAGAGACATTCACATTTGCAATACAAAAAAATTCGAAAAATATATAAAAGAACATCCATTTAGTATGAAAAAAATATTCTGATACTTAGCAGAAGAAACATCCATATATATTAACTCGTAGAAATTTTGGATTCACTCAAAAGTATTTGGCTGATTTTTGGTTAATACCCTTTTGATTCCCTAGCATTGCTCATATATATATATATATTAACCCCCCTTATATACATATACGTTCCCTCTTTCTATACATATATTTTAAATAATTCAATAACTATATATATATATATATATATATATATATATATATATATATATATATATAAAATAAAAATAAAAAAAATAAAACAATAAAACAAAAAAATAATATATATTTTAATTATTTTAACCTCTTTTGTTCTTTTATTATTTTATTATTCTTTTATCATAATATTTGTTTTTACTCCTCCGTATGTCTTTTTATGTTCCTCTATGTTTTCAGTTCTTCTTTGTTTGAGGACAAGTAAATTTTTAAGTTTGGTGTTGTTGCTTCGCTTTTTGACTTTTCTGTTTATTTGAATAGCACCAAAGGGAGGCAAATCATCTTCACGGAGGAGCACAACCAGAAGAATGAGATGGCCACTAGAATAATTGAGGTGGTTGAGTTCCTTTCATTCTATATTTTTTCCCATTCTTATTATGTTATATTCCTGTTTTTTGTTTATTTTTTTATTGCATGATCAGTTATATTTTCAATTCCTAGGTTCTAATTTAATTTACTGTCTATTTTGTTATTTAATTTTCTTTAATGTTGAAAGGTGTCTCATGTATTACCACTAAGCTTGAAATCAAAAAGAAAAAAAGAAAAAAATGTAGTGCATGAGGAATTGAGTTTAATTTTAAGAGTAGTCTAATTTATCCAAATGTGGTGGTATTTTCTGTGACTCTGAATGCATGACATGAACAGTGCATATTTAAATTTGAATCAAAGAATATTGATGTACAAGGAATAGGAATTTAGAAAACTATTATGAATTCTATGCAATAAGTTAAAGTTTAATCCTTGAAGCAGAAGAAACAGCAAAGAAAAATAAAAGTAAGGTCCAAGACTCTGAGCATCAATGACTAGGAAGATCAGATATGATTAAAAGCTCAAATAGTTCTTTCCCTGGTCATATGCTTGTGGTGTGATTGTGTCAAGTAATCCTTGAGATAGAATACTAAGAGTCGAGATCAAATACATTTAACAGAGTATGCCAAAGGTTTTGAGCACCACTGTCTGGAAGTAACTGAAAGGAAAATCAGAACTTAAAAGAGAGTTTCCCAGTTATGTGCTTATGATATTTTTGTGTCAGTGAAGCTTGAGACAAAACATTTAAAGTCCTAGGTACAACTTGGACAAGGCTTACTGATGCGTGAGAATTTTTCCTATCCTTTCCTAGTGAATTTGCATTTAATTTATTGAGTTTAATCGAGAATTAATTATCTTTTAGTCACCATGGATGTTACTTTGAGTCGTGTACAATTCTGTTTATTTTAGGTAGCATTTGGCTGGATTTTATGGAGTTTTCTGCAGAAAAAGAGAAGAAGGCGAATGATGCTGTCATCTCTGACCTCTCTGCACTCAAACATGAATAACTCGAGCTACAGAGGTCCAATGGACATGATTTAAGTGGCGTTGGAAAGCTAACTTCCAGAACTTTCCAACTATATATAATAATCCACACTTCTTTCCCAGTAATTCGGCCAATGCAGTTCCTAACTTGAGATTTCTCAAGTTAGGCGCAAGACAGCATCAACAACACGCAACAATGAGCGTGACTCCGAGTAAGGTGCACTAAAACTTAAGTTAGGCACATGCCACAACAAAAGCACGCCACATTGATTTTGCTTCACTCAAGTAGGGCGCAGCAACACAAGCCTTGTAGCTCCAATCACTGCATACCTCAAGTAAGGCGTGGCTTGATGCCAAGTTAGGTGTGCCTCCCTACGAAGCAAGTAGTCCCCATTCATCAATTAAAGACATGCGGATTGCTTTAATTAATTCTGATTTAAACTGTATTTTTATTTAAAAATAGAAAAAGATATTATTTAGTTTAAAAAATATATATATAATTTAAATTTATTAGGATTAGATATAAAAGGGAAAAGAAACTTCTCTTCTGGGAGATTCCATCTCATTCTGTGTATTACAGTTTACCTGAATCCTAGTTTTTCTCTCTGAACCATGAGCAACTAAACCTCCACTATTAAAGTTAGGAGCTCTGTCTATTGTATGGATTGATTCTATTGTTTTTCTATTTTAATTCATGTATTGATTTATATTTCAAGAATTGTTTTCGTTCTTTATTTTATGAAATTGGGTGGAGTATGACCCTCTTTTTAATTGAGTTCTTGTATAACTTGGAAAAGCTCTTTACTTGAACAACAGCTTGAAAACATATTCTTCTAAATTTCTAATTTATCTGGATTTAACGGGATACGTGACATATAATCCCCTTATATTTGGGTGATTGGGATTTCTGTGGCATATAACTAGAATTGAACTTCACCCTCTAATTGGAATTAATTGACCAAGGAATTGGCAGTTGATGAATTTTAGAGGAGACTAAAAAGGTCTAAGGAATTAGGGTTTAGTCATATATAGTTTGCCAGGAATTAAATCTTGCATGATTAAAATAAATTAATAAGAAAAGTCAATCCGGAAAATAGATAACTCTGAAGCCTTAAATTCTTTCTCCATATTTTAGTCCCAACTTATTTATTGCTTGTCTTCTGATATTTTGAGTTTCCTGTTTAATGCTTTTGGAACTCTCAAATACCATTTTCTGTTTGTCTAACTAAGTAAATCACTTAACCATTGTTGCTTAATCCATCAATCCTCGTGGGATCGACCCTCATTCACTTGAGGTACTAGTTGGTACGACCCGGTGCACTTGCCGGTTAGTTTGTGGTTGAAAAACTGCAACACTTACCCAGGGACTATTCGAAATGGGATAGATGATCCCAGCCTCCCACAGTATTATGATTTCTTTCTGAACTACTTCCTTCATAGCTGGATTCAGTCGTCTCAATGGTTGCACCACTGGTTTAGCATCTTTTTCGAGCCTAATCTTGTGCATGCATCGAGTTGGACTAATTCCCTTTGAGTCACTTTTGGTCCACCCAATAGCTATTCTATGGGTCTTCAGCACTTGAACCAGTGCTTGTTCTTCTTACAGCTCTAGAGTAGAGCTTATGATCACTGGATAAGTGTCACCATCTCCTAAAAACACGTATTTCAAGGATGATGGCAATGGCTTGAGTTCGAGCTTAGGAGGTTCATCTTCCACTTTAGGGGCTTTTAATGCATCCTCCTATTTTACTAGTGCCTTTATGTCAGGCGTGTCATCCCCAAGGATGTCACCCAGCTCCTCCTCAAGTCTCTCAGCTGCATGTACCTCTTTTACCAGGGAGTCGATAATATCAATCCTCATACACTCCTCTGGGGTGTCAAAGTACTGCATGGCCTTGATAGCATTTAGTACAAATTCGTCCTCATTGACTCTTAGTGTCACTTTCCCATTTTGCACGTCAATGACGGTCTTTCCTGTTGCCATGAATAATCTCCCTAGAATAATGGATACATTGTTGTGTTCTTCCATATCCAACACCACGAAATCTGTGGTAAACGTAAAGGGTCCAACCCTTACGACCTTGTCTTCAACCACTCTTGATGATAACTTAGTGGAGCCATCAGCAAGCTGGAGACAGATGCGGGTAGGCTTGACTTCTTGGATCACAAGTTTCCTTATTAGTGATGAAAGCATCAGATTGATGCTTGCTCCAAGATCATATAAGGCTAATCTTGTGCAACCGTCTCCAAGGGTGCAGGGTATCACGAAACTCCTGGGGTCTTGAAGTTTCTCCGGTAGGGTCCTCTGGATGACTGCACTGCATTCTTCAGCGAGGAAGACTATCTCTACCTCCCTCTAATCTTTCTTGTGGCTTAATATGTCCTTCATGAACTTTGCATAGGAGGGTATTTGTTCAAGGGCTTTTGTGAAAGGGATCTTGATCTCCAGTGTCTTGAGGTAATCTGCAAACCTAGAAAATTGCTTATCCTTTTCTACTTGGCAGAACTTCTGAGGATATGGCATCCTGGTCCTATACTCAGGTGCTCTGAGTGGTGCAGGGTGGGTGTCCATGGTTCAAGAAGGAAGATTACCAGCTTGCTTAGGAGAGGCTTTCCTTGAACGTGCATCTGCTTACCCTCCCCTATCTGGGCGTTCAACGCCCAGGTTGGCCCTTTCCTGGTGTTGAACACCAGCTCTGCCACTTTCTGGGTGTTGGACGCCCTTGTTGACCCCTGCTAGGCGTTGAACGCCAGGGTTCCTCCCCTTTGGGCGTTCAGCGCCCTTTGTAGTGTCCTGGGTTGCTGTGTTCCCACCTTCTGAAGTTTGCTCTCCCACTTGCTTCTCACTGTTTTAAGACTGAATTTTCAGGGTCCTTTCACTCCTCAATTGGATGGCTTGGCACTCTTCTCTTATCTATTCAGATAAGTGTTGTTCAGCCTGGTTCAGCCGTACCTCTATATTCTTGTTGGAGGCACGGGTTTCTTGCAACACTTCTTGCAAACTTAACAATTGTTGTGTGAAGGAGTGCAACTATTGGGTCAATGATTCACTCTATTTTGGAAGGTCTGATTCAGTGTACACTGCTCTAACCTCTCATTTCATTGCAGTCTTACCAGATGAGTATAGATGTTGGTTGCTGGCGACGGTCTCAATGAGTTCTTGAGCTTCTTCAATTGTCTTTTTCATGTATATTGAACCTCCTACAGAGTGATCTAGAGACATCTTAGCCCTATCTGTGAGTCCATAATAGAAGATGTCTAGCTTCACCCATTCTAAAAATATTTCCGTAGGGCATTTCTGTAGCATCATTCTGTATCTCACCGAGGCATTGATAAACCACTATTTCATGGTTTATCTTGTGCTCAATTGAGTGGTTTTTATAAACTCTTTACCCACTTATTCATACTATTTGCACGGTTTTACTTTTTCCTTCCGGATTTTGTGCTATGATTGAAAACATGCTTCTTTGGACTTTAAATTTGCTATGTTTAATCATCTCTTATTACCATTTGATGCATTGATATGTGTTAAGTGTTTTCAGAGTTTATAGGGCAGGAAAGGCTTAGAGAATGGAAAGGAAACATGCAAAAGTGAAAGGAATACAAGAAGTTGAAGAAATTGCTAAGTTGTTCAGCCTGACCTCTTCGCACTTAAACGGTCATAACTTGAGCTACAGAGGTCCAAATGAGGCGGTTCCAATTGTGTTGGAAAGTTAACATCCAATGCTTTGAAATGATATATAATTTGACATAGTTTCTCTGAGGATAAGTGATGCGCACGCGTGGATCTGCACGAAACCAGCGACTTACACGTGTTTGAATTCGGCCCCAGCGATTTCTAGGCTATTTTTGACCCAGTTTTCGGCCCAAAAAACATAGGTTAGAGGCTATAAAGTGGGAAAATCCATTCATTCATTCATAATTCACAATTTTAGGTTTTAGATGTAGTTTTTAGAGAGAGAGGCTCTCTCCTCTCTCTTAGGATTTAGGATTTAGAATTTCTCTTAATTTTAAGATTGCTTCTTCTCAATTCCAGGTTCAATGTTCATTTAAATTATTAATGCAAAGAGTACTTTTTATTTAATTTTATTATTTATTTAATTGCTTTCAATTTTATTATCATGTCTCTTTTCTACTCCCTTCTCCCAACAATGAAGATGGTATGCATGTTGATAGAGTAGACTCCCAACTTGACATGGGGGTTGATTAGAAAGAGACACTTGAGTTGGAAGGCTTAAAGTGAAGATTAAAATGAAAGTTGTTGGCTAGTTCTATATTCACTAACGCTAGACCTTCCCAAGGGAGAGGACTAGGATTTGGCGTACACGCGGATTGGAATCTGCACGAATGACGCGCACGCGTGGATGACGCGGACGTGCGACAAGGAAAATCGCCGAATGACGCGCACGCGTGACCGACGCGTATGCGTGACTTGCGTGATCTGCAGAAATAACAGAAAATGCTGGGGGCGATTTTGGGTCACATTTTGACCCAGTTTTCGGCCCAAAAACACAGAATAAAGCCATAGAACATGCAGAGACTCAACACAACATCAACACACATTCTCATTAGGATAGTTTTAGAATTTTAGATCTGAATCTAAAGAGGAACTACTCTTCCTCTAGGTTCCCTTTACATTCATAGTTTATTAGTTCTATGCTTTTTGCTTTGGATATTGAAGAGTCATCACCTCCGTTGAAGACACTATTCTAGTTTGTTTCCTTACTTGCTCTTTTATTTATTCAACATTCTTAATTCTTGTTTAAAGTGGTAGTTGGATTATTTTCATGGATTGTTGATAGAGAGGATTATTTTTATTTTTAATTAATTTTCAGTCTCTATTTTATTTAATTTATTATGTCTTCTTCTTATATTTTTCTGAGTATTATATTCATGTCAATGGAGTAGATTCGCTACTTGACATGGAGGTTGATTAAGAGGAGTCACTTGAGTTGGAAGGCTTAAATGAAGATTAAACTGGAAGTTATTAGCTAGTTCTATATTTACTAACGCTAGACCTTCCCAAGGGAGAGGACTAGGATTTGTGAATAAGAGTTAGCTCAATCACTTGACTTTCCTTTATTTAGTAAGGGTTAACTAAGTGAAAACGACAACCTTTTTAATACTACACCTAAGAGATCCCAACAAGGATAGAACTTCCAATTGATCATTCCCCCAGTCAAGGCCTTTTATTTAGAATATTAATAATCATTCTTAGTTTATAATTTACAACTATTTAATTGCTCATCTTTTAACTCAACTCTCTTGAAAACCCCTAATTAATAAATTAGCATTTTCTTTGCAACTCGTTGGGAGACGACCTGGGACTCATACTCCCAGTATTTTTATTTCTAAATTTTGTGACAACTCTTTTAAATTGATACGCGAAATCTTCATCGGTTAAGAGCTATACTTGCAATGCTATTTTCTCTATAAACTGTTAATCGATGATTTTTCCGCCACGTCAATTTTTGGCGCCATTGCCGGGGAGTTGCAACGGTGTGCTAATTTATTGGTTGGATTTTTATTTTATTTGCACTTTATTTTATTTTACTTTATTACCATGAGCTGTATGTCTCTTTCATTGAATGACGCATTCGCTACCTGATCCGAGCCTACGCGTATTTGATCCTGAAATTGAAAGAACTATCTCACGTATAAGGCGGGATCGGCGTCTGTTAGTCCTTTCCGAGGACAAATCTGAAACGTCATTTAAGGAAGAAACAGACTCCCTTTCTACTGATTCAAATGATTTGAATGCAGAGGACATGGCAGCTCCCAGGAGGATTACTCTTCAGGAGGCAGGAGCTCCAAATTTTACTTTACCACCTTTCCAAGCGCGTAATCCAAATCTGGGTACAGATATTAAACTAAAGACTACACTAATTAATCTACTGCCAAAGTTTCACGACCTACCTGCTCAAGAGCCTCTCAAGCACCTCAGAGATTTTCAAATAGCCTGTTCTACTGTTAGGCGTAATGGTACGTCTGAGACTTCTATTCTGCTAGCCACTTTTCCATTTTCCCTTGAGGGAAATGCGAGGGAGTTGTACTACACTCAACCTGAAGCAGTTATTACTAACTAGGATACGCTCAGGAGAGAATTCATAGAAAAATACTTTCCAGCTGAATTTACTGATAGACTAAGGAAAGAGATTTCAATGATCATCCAAGATGAATCCGAGACTCTCTACGGGTATTGGGAGCGCTTTACTAATCTCCTAGACGCATGCCCCCACCACATGATTGACAAGTTGGTGTTAATCGGCTACTTCACACAAGGCATGAAGCCTCAGGATAAGACTACATTAGATGGTGCAAGCAATGGTTCTCTGAAAAAGTACAAGACCACAGACGAAGCATGGAAACTGATCACCGACCTGGCTGAGTCTGCTCAGACTCGCAAGCGCAACAGGAACAACCACCCCAAAGTTGTGGCAGAGGTTTCCTCTAGCAGCGAGAATACTGCTCTCACACAATCAATATGCGAGATGACCAACCTACTGAAGTAGATACATCTGGGCCAATAACAGTCTCAACCTCCTTCACCACAACGTAGTCAAAAACTGGTTCCTCAGAGAGTATGCGGAATATGTGCCGATTATAGTCATTACACTGATGAATGTCCACAGCTCCAACATTAGGACAACACCTTGGTAGCTACTCACAATTTTTATGACCGCCTGAATCAAGGATACTATTAACAAGGCAGTAACTATAACCAAGGTTGGTGATAAACTCCAATTTGACGGTTTATCTTGTATTGAATTTAGAGTATTTTGATGACCTTTTCTCGCATTTAACCTATGAATTAGCATGGTTTTGTATATTCTCCTTTAATTGTGCTTAAGAGTGAAAACATGCTTTTTAGGTCTTAAAATAGCTAAATCTAATTCTCCTTGATTCCATTAGATGCCTTGATATGTTTGTTAAGTTATTTAAGGTTTAGGAGGCAAAGATTGGATCAAGGGAATGAAGAAAGAAAGCATGAAAAGTTGGAGAACTCATGAAGAAATGAAAGAACCGGAAAGCTGTCAAGCCGACCTCTTCGCACTTAAACGACCATAACTTGAGCTACAGAGGTCCAAATGATGCGGTTCTAGTTGGGTTAGAAAGCTAACATCCGGAGCTTCGAAACGATATAAGATTTTCCATAGTTGCTACACGTATGGTGGCGCGCACGCGCATAGTACGCGCACGCGCCGTTGCTGCCACTTGGTTCACTTAAAGCAAAACATGGCCAGCGAATTCTAAAGCCTTGTGGGCCCAATCCAACTCATTTCTGATGCTATTTAACCCAAGGAGTGAAGAGGGAAACAGAAGTTAGTTACCATTAGTTTAGGATTAGTTTAGAAGTAGTTTCTAGAGAGAGAAGCTCTCACTTCTCTCTAGGATTAGGATTAGGATTAGTTCTTAGATCTAGGTTTTAATCTTTACTTTCTTCTACTTCTACCTTTCAATTCTTTGTTGTTACATTCATCTTCCTCTATTCTTTTGTTGTAACTTCCTTTATGTTGTTCTTATACTTTGTTGTAGATCCACTTTTGTTCCTTCCTTTCTCTTTCAATTCAATTCAAGGTAAATCATAATAATTGTGTTCCTTTTGATTTGTGTTGTTACTTCCTTTCAATAATTGTTGTTAGATTTTGTTCTTGTTGTTGATTTACTATATTTTCCTTTAATGCCTTCCAAGTGTTTGATGAAATGCTTGGTTGGATTTTAGAGTAGGATTTTATACTCTTGGCTTGGAAAGGTAACTTAGGACCTCTTGAGTTACTAATGTCCAAGTGATTGATGATTGGGAGCCATTAACTCTAGTTCTCACTAATTGAATTAGTGGAGAGTTAGGACTTATGGACTAGGATTGATATAGCTCATTTGACTTTCCTTTACTACTAGTTAGAGGATGATTTAATGAGATTAATCCTTGCTAATTCTCATATTGTGGTTAGTAATTAGGATAGAGATCCTTGACCTCCAACCCTTGCCAAGACCTTTTTAGGTCTTAGTTTACTTTCTTGCCATTTATCTTTCATGTTTCTTATTAAAACCCCAAAAATAACTCACAACCAATAACAAGACACTTTATTGTAATTCCTAGGGAGAACGACCCGAGGTCCAATACTTCGGTTTATAAATTTTAGGGGTTTGTTTTAGTGACAAACAACTTTTTGTATGAAAGGATTAGTGATTGGTTTAGAAACTATACTTGCAACGAGAATTCATTTGTGAATTCTAAACCGTCAAAAATCCAAATCATCAGTTGGCAGGACAACTCCAACCAAGGTTGGAGAGAAAATTCCAACCAGGGATGGAGGGACAACTATAATAGAGGAGGCAGAGACAACAATGGAAATCAGAAGTGGAATAATAACAACAGACAGCAGAATCAGAACTAGCCTTACAGAGCACCTCACCAAAGGCAGTCCCAAGGACCTCAGAACAACCAATAGTAGACCCCTCAGATTACTTACCCCCCTTCCTCTTCTAATGACGAGTTACTACACTCAATTGATCAAAGACAAAAGACCATGGAGAACAACCTCACTTCTACCCTGAACGATCTAAACTCTACCTTGCAAGCTCTTATCTCACAGATTGGATCACTGAATAACTCCAACAACCAGCCTTCAAACTCCAGTGGAATTCCCTCTCAACCTTTACCCCCCAAGGGAGGTATCAATGCCATCACTTTGAAGTCTAGAACTACACTGCAAGAGAGGAATCCGAAGGAGCCAAGCTTACTAGACCCAATGGAGGACATGGTTGAAGTGGAGGAAGTTGACGAAGAAGATGAAGTGTAAGACATGGTTGAAGAAGAAATACCTCACCCCAGGAATGAAGCACCAAAGGAAGCAGAAGCTACAAATGGCACCATTCCTATCCCATTTTCACACCTTGCACGGAATTCCAGAAGGCAGATGGAACTTGATCCCAAAATAGTAAAAATTTTCAAAAAGGTTGAGGTAATTGTTCCCCTTTTTTATGTTATTTAACAAGTACCTAAATATGCAAAGTTTTTGAAAGATTTATGCATACACAAAGATAAAATTAATGAATTAGAAATTATTCCTTTAGGTAGTTCTATATCTGCTTTAATGGGAGGTATACCTGAAAAATGTAGTGATCCAGGTCCATGCATGGTTAACTGTACCATTGGAGGTGTATTATTTTCTGACTGTATGTGTGATTTAGGAGCATGTGTTAGTATAATACTATTGTCTATATATGATGCTTTGAGGCTCCCTCCCTTAAAAAGGTCGGCAGCTCAATTTGTGTTAGCAGATAAAAGCATTATTACAGTAGTTGGAATTGCTGAAGATGTATTAGTAAGCATTAAGGGGCTCACATTTCCCATCGACTTCTATATCCTGGAAATGCCTCCTAATGACTCAGGAAGACCGTCATCAATCCTGCTTGGAAGACCATTCCTGAAGACTTCAAAGTTCAAGCTGGATGCATTCTCAGGAACTTATTCCTTTGAAATAGATGGCAGAATAGTGAGTTTCAGTTTGAATGAAGCTATGAAGCACCCTCCGAAAGATCATTCTATCTTCCAGTGTGACATCATTGATGAAACTGTAGCTGAAGTTCACCAAGAAGAAGTAGAAGAGAAGCACTTGGAGCAAAGTCCAAGTGTGAGGACACCCTCTGAACATAATGAGGACACTTTGCCATTATCAATAACCCTGGATAATCCAAAGCCTAACCATGAGCAGAGATCAGAATTGAAACCCCTTCCTCAACACCTCAAGTATGCGTACCTTGAGGATAATCAGAAGTTCCCAGTTATCATTGCAAGGGAACTCACTTCCCAATAAGAGGACCAGTTGCTCAGTGTGCTGAGACAACACAAGAAAGTGATTGGGTGGAGCTTGGCAGATATAGTAGGCATCAGCCCTCAAGTTTGTGAGCACAGAATATTCTTAGAAGAGGAATCAAATCCTGTCCGTCAACCCCAAAGAAGATTGAATCCCACCATCTTAAAAGTTGTCAAGAAATAAGTGACCAGGCTACTCGAAGCAAAAATTATTTACCCCATCTTACATAGTGAATGGGTCAGTCCAGTACAAGTGGTGCCCAACAAGTCTAGAGTCACAACAGTAAAGAATGAGCATGGAGAGCTCCTGACAACTAGAGTGCAGAATTCATGGAGAGTGTGCATTGACTACAGGCGTCTCAACCAAGCTACTCGCAAGGATCATTACCCTTTTCCATTTATTGATCAAATGCTTGATCGCCTGTCAGGTAAATCCCATTACTGCTTTTTAGATGGTTATACAGGCTATTTTCAAATTCATATAGCTCCTGAGGATCAGAAAAAGACTACTTTTACATGTCTATTTGGGACTTATGCTTACAAGAGAATGCCTTTTAGCTTGTACAATGCACCAGCCACTTTCCAAAGGTGCATGATGAGTCTTTTCTCTTATCTCATTGAGAGTTGTATGGAGGTTTTTATGGATGATTTTAGCATATATGGTAATTCCTTTAGCATTTGCTTGGATAATTTAGACAAAGTATTAGACAAGTGTGTTAGTTCAAACCTTGTATTGAATTTTGAAAAGTGTCATTTTATGGAAAAATAAGGAATTATTCTAGGACATGTTGTCTCTCATACTGGTATTTCTGTAGACCCAGCAAAGGTAAATGTCATTTCTAGTTTGCCTTATCCCTCCTCTGTAAGGGAAGTCCGTTCGTTCCTTGGCCATGCAGGTTTCTACAGGAGATTTATTAAGGACTTCAGTAAGGTAGCATTACCTTTATCCAGACTACTGCAGAAAGATATTGAGTTTGAGTTCAGTGAGGATTCATGCAAGCATTTGATAAGCTGAAGATCGCCCTGACTCAAGCTCCAATTGTGAGAGGACCAGACTGGAGCCAGCATTTTGAGATTATGTCTGATGCCTCCAACCATGCAATAGGAGCGGCACTGGCTTAGTGCAAAGGTAAGGATCCTTTCGTAATAGCCTATGCGTCTAAAACCATAGACGTTGGTCAGTGTAATTACACTACTACTGAAAAGGAGCTTCTTGATATTGTTTTTGCTCTGGATAAATTTTGAGCCTATTTATTTGGTACTAAGGTAGTAGTGTACTCGGACCATGCAGCCCTAAAATTTTTATTAGCTAAAAAAGAGTCCAAACCAAGGTTGATACGTTAGATACTGTTGCTTCAAGAATTTGACTTAGAAATTAAGGATAGGAGTGGTAACCAGAATTTAGTGGCAGACCACTTAAGTCGCCTTGAGCACATTAAGGATGACTCCACTCCTATCAATGATGCTTTTCCATTTGATAACTTGCATGCAGTATCTGAAGTAGCTCCTTGGTACGCACCCGTAGCTAATTATCTAGTTAGCCATACTTTCCCTCCCAATTTTACTAAGCATCAAAGAGAAAAGCTGAAAAGCGAGTCTAAATATTATATATGGGATGATCCATATTTATGGAGGTGTAGTGCTGACCAGGTAATTAGAAGGTGTGTACCCCAATCAGAATTCCAGTCCATTTTAGAGGCTTGCCACTCTTCTGAGAGTGGAGGACATTTTGGCCCTCAAAGAAGAGCTAGAAAAATTTTAGACTATGGATTCTAGTGGCCTACTCTTTTTAAAGATGCTGCTTCCTTTTGTAAATCTTGTTCCCCATGCCAAAGGTTTGGTAATATATCCAAGAGGGATGAGATGCCTCAACAGATTATGCTTTTCTGTGAAATTTTATTGTTGTTTGGGGCATTGACTTCATGGGTCCGTTTCCAAACTCTAGTGGTTACCTTTATATACTGTTAGCTGTAGATTATATTTCTAAATGGGTGGAAGCAATTTCTGCCCGTACTGATGATGCTAACACTGTTGTTTCCTTTGTTAGAAACCATATTATCTGTCGCTTTGGATCACCATGAGCGATCGTGAGCGATCAAGGCACTCACTTCTGTAATAGGAGATTAATAAGATTACTGAAGAAGCATGGGATTGTTCACAAAGTAGCAACAGCTTATCATCCCCAGACCAATGGACAAGCAGAAGTGTCTAACAGAGAGATTAAACGCATTCTGGAGAAGATAGTAAAGCCTCATAGGAAGGACTGGAGTGCCACGTTACAAGATGCGCTACGGGCATATCGAACAGCGTACAAGACACCCATTGGGATGAGCCCCTTCCGCTTAGTGTACGGTAAGGCTTGCCACCTCCTAGTAGAAGTGGAACACAAGGCCTTCTGCTGTAAAGGAACGCAACATGAATTTTAAGGAAGCTGGTGCTGAAAAGAAGCTGCAACTAGCAAAATTAGAGAACTTTCACCTAGAAGCATATGATGACTCCAGGCGATACAAGGAAAAGATGAAGGTCATCTATGACAAGCACATAAAAAGGAGAGAATTCAGACCAGGGGAGTTAGTTCTTCTTTACAACTCCAGACTGAGGCTTATGCTAGGCAAACTAATTTACCTTCTTCCTTAATCGACTCTTCCTAGCAGCCTCACATTTTTGAGCCAGTCTACGAAGAGTCTAGAAAAATGTTTATATAAAAATGTAAAATTCAGTATTACTAATGAAACTGAAATTGAAATAGTAAGCACAAGCAGTAGCACAAAAACAATGAAACAAACCTTCTGATCCTCATGTTTAAGCTTAGTTTGATCATTGGAGTCCACAACTACAAGTTCCCCATTCCCAGCCCTATTATTTGATAAATAGGAGAGTAAGTGAGTGAGAGATAAGGTATATTTGATAAATAAGAGAGTGAGTGAGTGAGAGATAAGAGAGTGAGAAATAGAGTAACTTGAGGTTAAATCAAAGGCATGATGATAGTGCTGTTGTTAAAAGACAAGAGCAACGGCAAGATCAGAATCAATTAAACGCGTTGTTGTCTTTGGAGTTGTGTTAGTATCATCTCCCCTGTTTCAAAAATACTGAAAAGAATGAGTTATCTGTCTGTAATTCAGCAGATTCAGACAAGGACAAGAAGGAGGAGCCAAAATCAAGTCATAACAAGAATATGCATGCAAACTCCAGATAAAATATCTCAGCAATTCAAATATATAGTTCATAAATAAAGTTCATTCTATACTACAATCATAGAAATTATGTTTCAGATTTCACAAATTACAGGAATATACAAAATTCATACCTTAGAATTTAGAAATTTCGTTCTCTGCAGCAAGCAACAGCTGATTTGCAAACATAAGAGCTCTCCTCAATCGTATTCTTTGATTTTCAAGTTCAATCAAAATAGGGAAAGGACAGGGTTAGGGCTAGGGATCATGAAATCGGAACAGAATCACAATGGAAAGGTTAGGGCTAGGGATGAGAAGGAGGCGGAGGCCTACCTAAACTAACAGCGATGAGAAGAGACGATGACAAACCTCTGGCAAGGAGAGAAGAAGCAGCGCGAGAGCGGCGGCGGAGGGAGCTCGTAAGACAAGAGCACGGCCGAGAGAGCTCGTGTGACGACGAAATAAGCAACCGCATTAAGAGTGGCGGTGGAATGAGCTCATGCGACGCGAGCGGCGAAGGCAGCGGCTGCGACAGCGGAGGAAGTCACATCTTCAATAGAGAGAGAAGGCATGAGAGTAATTCAAAAAGAACAGGAAAAAAAGTGAACTGAAGGATTGGGAGTAAAGTGACCCATCTCTTTATTTTAATATTTCCAACGAAAAAGTTTAAATTACAAACAGATTTCTGTCTGTAATAAGTTAATAAAATGCAGCGTTTTTATTCATTTAATTATAGACGAATTTTCCGTCTGTAACTATTTTTTACAGAAAAAAATCAATTTTTTCGACAGAATTATCGACGAATTCTTCTTTCTATCTGTAATTTATGCTAATTCATTTTTTTGTTTTCCAACAAAAAATCCCTCTGAAATTCCATCTGTATTTCTGTGGGATAAAATTTGTCTGAAATATCCGTCTGTAATAACTAGTTTTCTAGTAGTGTTACCACATCACTAGCCTTAAGCAGAAAAATAATTAAATATACCCCAATTGAATCTTTGGTTAGCTTAAGATAGAGATTGTGTATCAACTAAGTGTGGGAAAACTGTGGGAATATGGGTTAATAGGGAACGTCTTATGTTTCTACTTTATTTAAATATTGGGAATTCGGGTACCTACTCATATGAGACCAAAAAAATTAAAAATCCATGTGCATTGATATGTTATGTTTACTTTTATATTTTTAAAAAAAATAAAAAATAAAAAATAAAAAATAATAATAAATAAAAAAAGAGAGAAAAAGAAAAAAATTAATTAAAAAAAAGAAAATAATAATATAAATAAATAAATAGGGGATAAAATTACCCCAATGTTAAGTTTAATAAAAGATCAATGCATATGTAATAAAATTAGAGGAGAGTTAATACATGAGTATGTGAAATATACAAAAGTGAGAATTATGGGTAGCTAGGCATGATTTTAGAGTTATATAGAGTATGTGTGTATGTTAGGTGAAAGCTTAGGTTAATTAAAGATTCATATTTCAGCTCACTTATCCATATATATATATATATATATATATATATATATATATATATATATATATATATATATATATATATATATATATATATCCTCACCCTTACCTTAGCCCTATTACAACCCTGAAAAGACCTCATGATGTTTGCATTGGTATACTAAATTTTTGTTGATTGGTTAGATGAAGAACAAAGTTTAGAAAGCATGATTAGAGAAGAGTAGAGTAAATTACCCTATACACTTAAGAGATTAGAGTGCACATACACTACCAGTGAGGGTTCAATACTTGATTCTATGTTCCCTGCTTTCATGAGTTGTCTTCTCACAAGTTTACTTATCTTTACTGTATGATTTTAATTAGTGAAATTTGATCTATGTTTGTCTTGGAGAACTTGTTTACTTTTAGCCAAGTAGATAGAAACATCTTAGCATATAGTTGCATTCACATATATGTTGCATTTCATACATTTTACCATTACTCTTCACTCCTTTATAGCTTCTCTTAAGCTTAGCATGAGGACATGCTAATGTTTAAGTGTGGGGAGGTTGATAAACCACTATTTCATGGTTTATCTTGTGCTCAATTGAGTGGTTTTTATCAACTCTTTACCCACTTATTCATACTATTTGCGCGGTTTTACTTTTTCCTTCCGGATTTTGTGCTATGATTGAAAACATGCTTCTTTGGGCTTTAAATTTTCTATGTTTAATCATCTCTTATTACCATTTGATGCCTTGATATGTGTGTTAAGTGTTTTTAGACTTTATAGGGCAATAATGGCTTAGAGAATGGAAAGGAAGCATGCAAAATAGGAAGGAATACAAGAAGTTGAAGAAATTGCTAAGCTGTCCAACCTGACCTCTTCGCACTCAAACGGTCATAACTTGAGCTACGGAGGTCCAAATGAGGCGGTTTTAGTTGTGTTGGAAAGCTAACATTCGGGGGCTTCAAAATCATGAATCCACGTGCACGCGTGGATCTACGTGAAACCAGCGACCTGCACGTGTAGTTTTTAGATTAGAGGCTATAAAGTGGGGGAATCCATTCATTCATCAACATTCATTCATAATTCACAATTTTAGGTTTTAGATGTAGTTTTTAGAGAGAGAGAGAGGCTCTCTCCTCTCTCTTCGGATTTAGGATTTAGGATTTCTCTTAATTTTAGGATTGCTTCTTCTCAATTCCAAGTTCAATGTTCATTTAAATTATTAATGCAAAGATTACTTTTTTATTTAATTTTATTATTTATTTAATTGCTGTCAATTTTATTATCATGTCTCTTTTTTACTCCCTTCTCCCAACAACGAAGATGGTATGCATGTTGATAGAGAAGACTCCCAACTTGATATGGGAGTTAATTAAAAGGAGGCACTTGAGTTGGAATCCTCAAGTGATTAGTTAAATTGGAAGTTGTTGGCTAATTCTCTATTTACTAATGCTAGTCCTTCCCAAGGAAGAGGATTAGGATTTGCAAATAAGAGTTAGCTCAATCACTTGACTTTCCTTTATTTAGTAAGGGTTAACTAAGTGAAAATAACAACCTTTTGATACTACACTTGAGAAAATTCCAACAAGGATAGAATTTTCAATTAATTATACCCCTGGTCAAGGCTTTTTAATTTAATTACATAAAACCTCTTGTTAATTTTCATTACTTTAATTTATAATTATTTTTGTGCCCATTGCCCAAACTCCAAATTTCCCACAAAACTCATAACCAATAATAAATACACCTCCCTACAATTCCTTGAGAGACGACCCGATGTTTCAATACTTCGGTTATAAATTTTATTGGGTTTGCTTAAGTGACAACCAAATTTTTGTACGAAAGAATTCTTTGCTGGTTTAGAAAATATACTTGCAACGAGAATTTATTTGTGAAATTCTTTACCGACAAAAAATCCGTTCGTCAGGCATCATGAAGAGACTCATTCTCTTCTTGTCTTAAGCCTTAAATGTCTAGTCTTAGCTGGGTTACCTTCCTTGGGGAGAAGTATTAGTTCAAGAATTTGTTTACCAGCTTATCCCATTTTTTCAAGCTCGATTTGGCCTTTTACAGCAAATGGAAAGAGTAGCAGCCTATAGACATCCTGATCTACTCCCTCAACTCGTATTGCGTCAGCAATCTACAAGAAGTTTGCAAGGAATTTGTGGGTTTTTCTTGTGGAAGTCAATGAAACTAGTACTTTTGCTGCACTAAAGTAATTAACTGTGGGTTGAACTAAAAGTTGGCTGCTCCAATAGGTGGTATACAAATACTCCTTCCATAAAAGTCAAAAGTAGGGCTGTATAAGACCCCAAAATTCTTCTTGGTTGTGCACTTTCAAGGGAATCCATAATGAGTTTTTTCTGTTCCTGCTCACATAAACAGGAAGCAAAGCAAACAAAATCTAGGGGCCTCTATGTCAAAGTATAGAGAGCTTCCAGTGAAATGTCCTAAAGAGATATAAAATAAATTCAAATAATATTGCTAATAATAGAGATGAAAAATTTTTTAAATAGAATTAGAAGAATCAATCTAAAATTTTGAATTTTAAAATAGAAACGTGTCTCAAAAAATTCAAAAATGAAACAAACTAAAAGGGACACCAAACTTAAAACTTTTTTTCAAATTAAAGATACTATTTTTTGAAAATTTGAGAGGAATAACACCAAAAGGCACCAAACTTAAAAATTGACACAATACTCAAACAAAAGAAGAAGGTGACAAAAGAGAGAAAGTTTTTGAAAAATTTTTGAAAAAGAAAATAATAAACACAATTAAAAGAAAAACAAGTAAAAGTACCTGATCTAAGGAGCAAGACAACCGTTAGTTTGTCAATCTCAAACAATCCCCAACAATGGCACCAAAAACTTGGGCACAAAATTGAGAACTCACACAACTGAACCGGTAAGTGCACTGGGTCGTCCAGGTAATACCTCAAGTGAGTGAGGGTCGATCCCACGAGGATTGTCGGATTGAGAAAGCTGTAGTTATCCTACAGGTCTTAGTCAGGTGAACAGAAAGTTGATTGTTATTGTTGTAGGTGCATAAACAAAATAGTAACAAAAAGACGTAGAGATTATGATAGGAAATCATTTAAGGCCTCGGAGATGCTTATTCTTCCGGATTGGTACTTTTTACTGACAACGTTAATAATGAATGATTCATTCAATGGCAAGGCTGTAAGTAACTAAGCTAGGGCCAGTGGTCATTAATCTCCTCTATCTAAACCAAATACCAGGACGCTAATCATTCAATCTGGAAGAGGGTGATGCTCACGCAATTCAATCTCTGATGATCCTTGTAAAACCCGGTTAATTAACGGCTAATTAACCCATAAATGAGAATTTATTCTAGAAAGCCTTAAATGTGATTTTTTATGGCTAAATGTGATAGAGGAGACTGAGACGAGAATTTTGGTACCAATTTTATAGAATTCGGACCAAGATTGGACCGAACAGGCCAAACCGGGCCAACCGGACCCAAAGTGGGCCCTTGGCCCAACATAACTAAACCAAAACCCTAATTTTCAGCACTCTCTCTCCTCATTAAACACACACACACGCTGAAATGGTGGAGAGGAAGGGAAGAACACTCTCTCAAATTCTCTCCCTTAGTTGATCTTCAAACCACCATAACTTTTGATCTAGAGCTCCGATTGCCACACCGTTTGCGGCCACGCGTTCACCACGGAGAGCTCTACAAAACCCATACAATTAATCTTGAGGTAAGCTACGTTTTTCTCTTCGAATTTCCAGCCTTATTTTCGAGTTTCATGAGCAAAAATGTTGAGATTTTGGGCTCTTTGATGTTATAGGACCCAACTCTCTTGAAGGAGAAGGTTAATCTTGTCTCCTTGGACCTTGGATGTGGTAAGATTCTCAAGTCTAGTGTAATTTGTGGTTCTATGATGTTTGGATTTTGAGATGTTGTGTATGGGTGTGATGATTGTAGCTTAGGTTGTGTATGTGTGAATGTTGAAGCTTGATTGGTGACTTTGAAAAGCTTGAAAAGGGATTTGGTGGTGAAAAATCTGTTCTTGGAAGTATTGAGGCCTTGAGAGTTTGAGGAAAAGTGGTTTGGAAGTGCTCCGGTTGAGCTTGGGAAATCGGCTAAGGTATGGTCTCGATTTCTCGTATCTAATATGTAATGTGGTAGGAAATACTTAGGCTAGAGGCCCTAAGATAGGCATTGAATTGTTGATGTTGTTGAATGGTTGATATATATGATGTGGTCATATATGTGATGATGATTATTGATGCCTTGATGGTATGATGTATAAGAAATATGCATGTTGTGATATATGCTTGATGATTGGTTATGGTTGAATTGTGGGTGGAACCATGTTGATGGTGAGTATGATATTGATTGTGTATAATGATGATTTATTAGAATTGGTGTTGTTGAAAATTGGCATGAGGAAGAGTATGTGATATGTCAATGTGTTTGGGCTTGAGCCATTTGGGTGAAGTGGGTTAAAATGATGGGATAGTGATTTTGTAAATTGTGGTAAAGTGTCAATGTGTGAGTTGATGAGGCTTGATGTTGAATTTGATATATTTTGATTGATTTCAAAGAAAAGGGATGAAATTGGCATGTTTTGATTGATTTTGAAAAGAGTTGAAAATGGCTTGTTTTGAAAATGGCACTTTGTGGTTTTGTATGAAAATATGGTTTTTGGGCATACTTTGACGGGACATAACTTGGACTACGAATCTCCGTTTTGTGCCAAATCTGTTTAGAAATGAAATTGGATCCGGGATGTCCATGCCGTTCTAAGAATGGGTGAAAAACGATTTAAAATGAGAAAGTTATGTCCGTTGGAAGATTGGGGTTTGAATCTGTGAATTCTGCAGCTTTTAACTTAGAAAATTTTTAGCAGAATGACCCCTCGCGCGTAGGCGCACTTGGCGCGTAGGCTCCGTTCTTCCAGAAAGCGCCATCCACGCGTATACGTGATGTGCGCGGGCGCGCCGATGTGCTGCACCCAATGCCCAGCCATTTTCCAGAGAGTTGTGCCAGAACGGTGCCAGTTTTGTGCCTGGGGCACGAGAGCACCCACGCGTACGCGTGGCTGACGCGTGCGCGTCGCTTGGCTATTTTTCAAATCCACGCGTTAGCGTGCATGACGCATACACGTCGATGAGTTTTGTGGCCATCCTTGCGTGCGCGTGGAGTGCGCGTACGCGTGGCCCTGTTTTCATCCCAAAGTTGATTTTTGAGTTTTTAAAGCCAAATCTCATACTTCTAAGCCTCCGATCTCACCACTTATGTCTTAAATCATTATGGTATGCCTATCTATTAGAAAAGGAGCTAGGGGATGTGGTAACTTGCGAGTGAAGCAAGGGAAAAAATGAATGATCAATGAGGATCAAAGATGATTATGTGAGAGGCGGATGATGGTGGTGGAAGTGCTTGTTACGCCATGGGCCGAAAGACCATAATTATTAATGAAATGGCTGGTTATGGATTTAACCGTGAGCCGAATGGCTGGTTATGGATTTAACCATGAGCCGAATGGCTGGTTATGGATTTAACCGTGAGCCGGATGGCTAGATTATTGCCGTGTTACAGTGGAGCCATGATTATGGCTAGGTATAAATGCATATCTGCTATTGAATGAATTGTGAAAGTTGCACTTCCACTGTTGGAGATGAGAGTTTCCCTAGAAGAAAGCAGTGGCTAGCCACCATGTGCTCCAGGTTGAGACTCGAAGCTCTTTTGACCATCTGTCGTAAGGGTGGCCGGGCACTGTGAAAGCCCCGGATGAGCTCGCCCCCGTAAATATTCACCAGTGAAGGTGATGGATATAGATCATAATTATGATCAAGTTTATGATGAGTATAACTCGAGTTGGGGATGCGCGACAGAGGGACAGTCCAATGGTTAGCTACCAGGACTTGTCGGGTTGGCTCTATAACCGAGAGATGATATCATCAGCCACTAGGGACAGGCATTCATCATATGCATACTATATGAATTGTTTGAGATTGCCTATTTGACTGCATATTACTTGCTAATTGTCTAAATGCCTTAATTGTTCATATTTGTATATTTCTTGTTTGATATAACTGTGTTTACTACATTATACTCCTGCTGGTGGATGGGAGGTCTGAAGGAATTGGAAAGGGAAGTATTAGTTAGACTGAAGAACCTTTAGTCAGTCGCCACATATGGTTTAGCTTGTTTATAAGCTTTGATATTATCTGGAGGAAGTTCTAGGATTGCCTTTGGCTTTCCTCTATTATTATGTATTATATATGTGGAAGTTGTTACCATGCTGGGGACCTCTGGTTCTCACCCATGCGGATTTTGTGGTTTTCAGATGTAGGACGTGAGGTTTCTCGTTGAGGCCTGCTGGAGACTTCTGGTTTAGCGAAGATCCTTTATTCTTGGGACTATGTTTTAGTTTATATGTTTTGCTTAGATACTTTTATCTCCATTAAATAATACAAACTGTGATGACTCCTCTTAAGGGAGATTTTGGAGAATAGGTTTTATGTATTTGTGTCCCTTTGGGTTTCCTTGGGGTTTTTCTTATTTTATCATATGTATATATTGCTATGCTCGGACCGGTTATCTTCGCGGCCAGATTTTGTGTTTTGATATTCCTGTTTTTGACACTCCTTTGTATATATATAATCTCGCGTTGGTTTATCCTTGTTCGTTACGTTATCGATCGGAATGTTGCGCTTTCGAGTTGCGATTTTTGTTTACCCCTTTTCTACAAAGGCTCCTAGTTATAATCAATCATTCGTACTACTATACTTACTAAATTTTTATTTTAGAGGTCGTAATACCTTGCCATCTCTGAATTATGACTTAAGCATAAGACTCTGTATGGTAGGGTGTTATATTATGGTATCAAAGCAGTTCCTTCCTGTAGAGCCTGAGGGATGGACTGACTATGCTTCTGCGCATTCTCTGTATGTGTGTTATGTGCTATTAGTATATCTGATTGATATAATTGGCATAAACATTCATGAGCATGCATTTGGGACTTTGAAGCACTAGACTTCCGATATTGAGACTGATCAACTTAATATCGATTGTTTAGTGTGTATAGGAACCAGATGGCGCCTTGTGGACGTGGTAGAGGTAGTGTGAGAGGTCGTACGAATGCTCGTGCGACGGAGAATAACCCTAATGACGCGGTGAACTTTATGACTGCGTTGGAGAATATGGCTGCTGCTATGCAAGCCACTGCTGAGGCTCTTGGTCAACAGATGAACAACCATGGTAATGATGGAGGTGGAGTTCAGGGCCCGATGACACTGGCAAACTTTTTGAAGGTTAATCCGCCTAAGTTCAAAGGAACTACTAGCCCGACTGAGGCTGATACATGGTTTCAGGCTATAGAGCAAGCACTGCAAGAACAAGTGGTACCTGAGGGACAGCGTGTCGAGTTTGCTACCTATATGCTCACCGGTGAAGCGTCGCATTGGTGGCAAGGTATCCGACGTCTTCTGTAGCAGGGTGATGACAATATCATCTGGAATGTCTTCCAAGAAGAGTTCTATAAGAAGTACTTTCCGACTTCTGCTAGGACGGCCAAGGAGCTTGAATTGTTACAGCTAAAGCAGGGTACTATGTCCGTATCTGAGTATACTGACAAGTTTGAGGAGCTGTTCAGATTCTCTCGTATGTGTCAAGGGACTTCGGTGGAATATGAGGAATGGAAGTGTGTTAAGTATGAAGGAGGACTCCGAAGCGATATCTTCAGCTCAGTGGGACCAATGGAGATTAGGACTTTCTCCGAGTTGGTAAACAAGTGTAGGGTTGCTGAAGAGTGTGTACAAAGGGCAACCGCTGAGAAAGGAAGTCATAAAGGATCATTCCTACAGAACTGAGGGAAGAGCTTTGCACCTAGAGGTCCGCCTTTCAAGAGGGAAAGCTCTTTCAGGAGGCCCAAAAACAACAACTCCCATGGGAAGAAGTTTGGGAAGCAGCCTCGGAATGATCAAGCTTGTACTAGATGTGGGAGTCACCATCCGGGAGCACCATGCAAGGCCGGATGGGGCTTGTGCTACAATTGGGGAAAAGCGGGGCATAAAGCCGCCAGTTGTCCGGAGAAGCAGGAACAAGGTGCTGGGAAGGCACAACAGACTAGTCGGGTGTTCACCACCTCAGCTATAGGTGCCGAGGGATCTGAGACACTTATTCGAGGTAACTGTGAAATGGCTGGTCAAACTTTAAATGCTTTATTTGATTCGGGAGCATCGCATTCATTCATTGCATTTGAGAAAGCCCATGAGTTAGGATTGAAGATTGTAACTTTAGGTTATGACCTAAAAGTGTATAATGTTACCAATGAAGCCATGGTAACTAGGCTAGGATGCCCGAAAGTTCCCTTTAGATTCAAGCAGCGTGATTTTATTCATAATTTAATCTGCTTACCGATGATCGGTCTTGATCTTATCTTGGGATTGGACTGGTTATCTAAGAACCATGTCCTGCTTGATTGTTCTACAAAGTCGGTGTACTTTATGCCGGAAGATACAGAAGGGCCGGTCGTGGTGAATAATTATTACTTGAATTCGATGATGGTGAACTGTTCCGGAATCGAATGTCAGGGTATCCTGTTGTTAACCGCAGGCGTTTCGGGTGATGATCAAAGGTTGGAGTAGATTTCGGTTGTGTGTGAGTTTCCAGAAGTGTTTCCCGATGATATTGATGAGTTTCCACCTAACCGAGAGGTTGAGTTTGCTATTGAGTTGGTGCCCGGGGCGGGACCAATCTCAAGCGCTCCTTATAGCATGTCACCATTAGAGATGACTGAGTTGAAGTCTCAATTGGAGGATTTGTTGGGTAAGAATTTTATTCGACCAAGTGTCTCTCCGTGGGGTGCTCCAGTGTTACTGGTAAAGAAGAAAGATGGGAGTATGCGGCTCTGTGTGGATTACAAGCAGCTGAACAAGGTCACAATAAAGAATAAGTATCCATTGCCGAGGATTGATGATCTCATGGATCAGTTGCAAGGAGTTGGAGTTTTCTCCAAGATCGATTTGCGATCCGGTTATCACCAGATAAGGGTCAGGGGTAAGGATATCCCTAAGACTGCTTTCAGAACTCCTTATGGTCATTACGAGTACACTGTAATGTCTTTTGGGTTGACAAACGCGCCAGCAGTATTCATGGATTATATGAATAGAGTTTTCCGTCTGTTTCTGGATAAATTCGTTGTTGTCTTCATTGATGACATACTGATTTATTCCAAGACTGAAGAAGAGCATGCAGAACACTTGAGGACCGTGTTGCAGATTCTAAAGGAGAAGAAACTTTATGCAAAACTGTCTAAGTGAGAGTTTTAGAAGAGTGAGGTAAAGTTTTTGGGTCACGTGGTGAGTAAGAGGGGAATAGCCGTAGATCCAACTAAGGTGGAGGCTGTGATGGATTGGAAGCAACCAACCACCGTAACGGAGATAAGGAGTTTTCTGGGCTTAGCTGGTTATTACCGAAGGTTTATTAAGGGCTTTTCACAGATAGCTTTGCCAATGACAAAGTTAACCCGCAAAGACACTCCATTTGTTTGGACTCCTGAATGCAAGGAGAGCTTTCAGACATTGAAGAAAAAGTTGACCACTGCACCTGTGTTAGTGTTACCTGAGCCGAACGAGCCTTTTGAGGTGTACTGTGATACTTCATTGAAGGGTCTAGGGTGCGTGCTGATGCAGCATCATAATGTGGTGGCATATGCCTCACGGCTGTTGAGACCGCACGAAGTTAATTACCCTATGCACGATTTGGAGCTTGCTGCGGTCGTGTTTGCGCTAAAGGTGTGGAGGCATTACCTCTATGGGGTTAAGTTCCAAGATTTCTCTGATCATAAGAGCTTGAAGTACCTCTTTGATCAGAAAGAACTTAATATGAGACAGAAGAGGTGGATGGAATTATTGAAGGACTACGACTTTGAGTTGAATTACCATCCGGGAAAGGCGAACGTAGTGGCGGATGCGTTAAGTCGAAAGTCGTTATATGTGGCTTGGATGATGCTTCAAGAGGAGAAGTTGCTCAAGGGATTCGAGAGTCTGAAAATTGGTGCTCGAGGAGTATCCGGAACTTTGTGTTTGAGCCGATTAGAAATCTCAAGTAATTTTAAGTCCGAACTCCTAAAGGCTCATCAAAATGATGAAGCGTTATGGAAGGTGTTACCAGCTATTGAGCAAGGGAAATAGTGGAGAGTGTCGGAAGAAAAAGATGGGTTATGGAGGTTCAACGGTAGGATCATTGTGCCAGATGTTGGCACTTTGAGGCAGGATATCTTAAAGGAGGCACACAAAAGCGGATTCTCCATTCACCCGGGAAGTACTAAGATGTACCATGATTTAAAAGGTGATGTTTTGGTGGCCGGGTATGAAGAATGATGTGGCAGAATATGTTTCAAAGTGCTTAACTTGTCAAAAGGTAAAGATTGAACATCAAAGACCTGCTGGGATGTTGCAACCTTTAGAGATTCCACAATGGAAGTAGGAAAGTATTGCAATGGACTTTGTGTCAGGATTGCCAAGGACTAGGGCTGGTTTTGATGCTATATGGGTGATTGTGGACCGACTGACGAAGTCAGCTCACTTTTTACCCATTCGGATGACTTACACCCTTGAGGAGCTAGCACGGTTATACATAAAGGAGATTGTGAGACTTCATGGTGTACCTACTACTATAATCTCTGATAGAGATCCTCGTTTCACTTCAAGATTTTGGGGTGCATTTCAGAAAGCTTTTGGAACCCGATTAAGCTTGAGTACGGCTTACCATACTCAAACAGATGGTCAATCTGAGAGGACGATCCAAACACTAGAGGATATATTGAGAGCTTGTGTTTTGGACCAACCGGCGAGTTGGGATCGGTATATGCCATTAGTGGAATTTGCATACAATAATAGTTATCATGCGAGCATCGGAATGGCTCCGTATGAGGCCTTGTATGGGAGGAAATGTCAATCTCCACTATGTTGGTATGAAGCTGGAGAGAAAAGCTTGTTGGGGCCAAAAATGATAGCTGAGACCACTGAACAAGTCAAGAAAATTCGAGATAGGATGCTTGCGGCGCAGAGTCGTCAAAAGAGTTACGCCGATCAGAGGCGAAAGCCCTTAGAATTTGAGGAAGGAGACCATCTTTTCCTCAAGGTTACTCCGACTACGGGAGTAGGTAGGGCAATTAAAGCAAAGAAGTTAAATCCTCGATACATTGGTCCATTTTAAATCCTGGAAAGGATTGGACCGGTGGCATATCGGATGGCTCTACCACCTCATCTTTCGAACCTGCACGACATGTTTCATGTGTCGCAGCTTTGGAAGTACACTCCTGATGCTAGCCATGTGTTAGAACCTGAGTCAGTTCAGTTAAGGGAAGATTTGACGCTTCCAGTGGCTCCAGTCAGAATTGATGATACTAGTATCAAATGGTTGCGTGGAAAAGAGGTTTCATTAGTCAAAGTGGCATGGAGCCGAGGCGGTGTTGAGGAACACACTTGGGAACTTGAGTCAGAGATGCGAACGGATTATCCGCATTTATTCTCAGGTAATTGCATTTGAATTTTGTGGGCAAAATTCCCAATTAGGTGGGTAAAATGTAAAACTCGGTTAATTAACGGCTAATTAACCCATAAATGAGAATTTATTCTAGAAAGCCTTAAATGTGATTTTTTATGGCTAAATGTGATAGAGGAGACTGAGACGAGAATTTTGGTACCAATTTTATAGAATTCGGACCAAGATTGGACCGAACGGGCCAAACCGGGCCAACCGGACCCAAAGTGTGCCCTTGGCCCAATATAACTAAACCAAAACCCTAGTTTTCAGCACTCTCTCTCCTCATTAAACACACACACACGCTGAAATGGTGGAGAGGAAGGGAAGAACACTCTCTCAAATTCTCTCCCTTAGTTGATCTTCAAACCACCATAACTTTTGATCTAGAGCTCCGATTACCGCATCGTTTGCGGCCATGCGTTCATCACGGAGAGCTCTACAAAACCCATACAATTAATCTTGAGGTAAGCTACGTTTTACTCTTCGAATTTCCAGCCTTGTTTTTGAGTTTCATGAGCAAAAATGTTGAGATTTTGGGCTCTTTGATGTTATAGGACCCAACTCTCTTGAAGAAGAAGGTTAATCTTGTCTCCTTGGACCTTGGGTGTGGTAAGATTCTCAACCCTAGTGTAATTTGTGGTTCTATGATGTTTGGGTTTTGAGATGTTGTGTATGGGTGTGATGATTGTGGCTTAGGTTGTGTATGTGTGAATGTTGGAGCTTGATTGGTGACTTTGAAAAGCTTGAAAAGGGATTTGGTGGTGAAAAATCTGTTCTTGGAAGTATTGAGGCCTTGAGAGTTTGAGGAAAAGTGGTTTGGAAGTGCTCCGGTTGAGCTTGGGAAATCGGCTAAGGTATGGTCTCGGTTTCTCGTATCTAATATGTAATGTGGAAAGAAATACTTAGGCTAGAGGCCCTAAGATAGGCATTGAATTGTTGATGTTGCTGAATGGTTGATATATATGATGTGGTCATATATGTGATGATGATTATTGATGCCTTGATGGTATGATGTATGAGAAATATGCATGTTGTGATATATACTTGATGATTGGTTATGGTTGAATTGTGGGTGGAACCATGTTGATGGTGAGTATGATATTGATTGTGTACAATGATGATTTATTGGAATTGGTGTTGTTGAAAATTGGCATGAGGAAGAGTATGTGATATGTCAATGTGTTTGGGCTTGAGCCATTTGGGTGAAGTGGGTTAAAATGATGGGATAGTGATTTTGTAAATTGTGGTAAAGTGTCAATGTGTGAGTTGAGGAGGCTTGATGTTGAATTTGATATATTTTGATTGATTTCAAAGAAAAGGGATGAAATTGGCATGTTTTGATTGATTTTGAAAAGAGTTGAAAATGGCTTGTTTTGAAAATGGCACTTTGTGGTTTTGTATGAAAATATGGTTTTTGGGCATACTTTGACGGGACATAACTTGGACTACGGATCTCCGTTTTGTGCCAAATCTATTTAGAAATGAAATTGGATCCGGGATGTCCATGCCATTCGAAGAACGGGTGAAAAACGATTTAAAATGAGAAAGTTATGTCCGTTGGAAGATTGGGGTTTGAATCTGTGAATTCTGCAGCTTTTAACTTAGAAATTTTTTAGCAGAATGACCCCTCGCGCGTAGGCGCACTTGGCGCGTAGGCTCCGTTCTTCCAGAAAGCGCCATCCACGCGTACACGTGATGTGCGCGGGCGCGCCGATGTGCTGCACCCAATGCCCAGCCATTTTCCAGAGAGTTGTGCCAGAACGGTGCCAGTTTTGTGCCTGGGGCACGAGAGCACCCACGCGTACGCGTGGCTGACGCGTGCGCGTCGCTTGGCTATTTTTCAAATCCACGCGTTAGCGTGCATGACGCATACGCGTCGATGAGTTTTGTGGCCATCCACGCGTACGGGTGGAGTGCGCGTACGCGTGGCCCTGTTTTCATCCCAAAGTTGATTTTTGAGTTTTAAAAGCCAAATCTCATACTTCTAAGCCTCCGATCTCACCACTTATGTCTTAAATCATTATGATATGCCTAGCTATTAGAAAAGGAGCTAGGGGATGTGGTAACTTGCGAGTGAAGCAAGGGAAAAAAATGAATGATCAATGAGGATCAAAGATGATTATGTGAGAGGCGGAGGATGGTGGTGGAAGTGCTTGTTACGCCATGGGCCGAAAGGCCGTAATTGTTAATGAAATGGCTGGTTATGGATTTAACCGTAAGCCGAATGGCTGGTTATGGATTTAACCGTGAGCCGGATGGCTAGATTATTGCCGTGTTACGGCGGAGCCATGATTATGGCTAGTATAAATGCATATCTGCTGTTGAATGAATTATGAAAGTTGCACTTCCACTGTTGGAGATGAGAGTTTCCCTAGAAGGAAGCAGTGGCTAGCCACCACGTGCTCCAAGTTGAGACTCAAAGCTCTTTAGACCCTATGTCGTAAGGGTGGCCGGGCACTGTGAAAGCCCCGGATGAGCTCGCCCCCGTAAATATTCACCAGTGAAGGTGATGGATATAGATCATGATTATGATCAAGTTTATGATGAGTATAACTCGAGTTGGGGATGCGCGACAGAGGGACAGTCCAATGGTTAGCTACCAGGACTTGTCGGGTTGGCTCTATAACCGAGAGATGATATCATCAGCCACTAGGGACAGGCATTCATCATATGCATACTATATGAATTGTTTGAGATTGCCTATTTGACTGCATATTACTTGCTAATTGTCTAAATGCCTTAATTGTTCATATTTGTATATTTCTTGTTTGATATAACTGTGTTTACTACATTATACTCCTGCTGGTGGATGGGAGGTCTGAAGGAATTGGAAAGGGAAGTATTAGTTAGACTGAAGAACCTTTAGTCAGTCGCCACATATGGTTTAGCTTGTTTATAAGCTTTGATATTATCTGGAGGAAGTTCTAGGATTGCCTTTGGCTTTCCTCTATTATTATGTATTATATATGTGGAAGCTGTTACCATGCTGGGGACCTCTGGTTCTCACCCATGCGAATTTTGTGGTTTTCAGATGCAGGACGTGAGGTTTCTCGTTGAGGCCTGCTGGAGACTTCTGGTTTAGCGAAGATCCTTTATTCTCGGGACTATGTTTTAGTTTATATGTTTTGCTTAGATACTTTTATCTCCATTAAATAATACAAACTGTGATGACTCCTCTTATGGGAGATTTTGGAGAATAGGTTTTATGTATTTGTGTCTCTTTGGGTTTCCTTGGGGTTTTCCTTATTTTATCATATGTATATATTGCTATGCTCGGACCGGTTATCTTCGCGGCCGGATTTTGAGTCTTGATATTCCTGTTTTTGACACTCCTTTGTATATATATAATCTCGCGTTGGTTTATCCTTGTTCGTTACGTTGTCGATCGGAGTGTTGCGCTTTCGAGTTGCGATTTTTGTTTACCCCTTTTCTACAAAGGCTCCTAGTTATAATCAATCATTCATACTACTATACTTACTAAATTTTTATTTTATAGGTCGTAATACCTTGCCATCTCTGAATTATGACTTAAGCATAAGACTCTGTATGATAGGGTGTTACAATCCTACTCAAAATGCCACAGACAATGTCAGATCTATGATTCTCACCTTAGCGCCACAGAAACCACAATTACCCATGACTAACAAGATTTTATGTCACATATCTTAAATATCCCGGATAACTTGTTGGAATCTGTGATGCATTCTCAAGCTGCAGCTCCATACTATCCCGCCAAGGTCTCGCAAGAATTCATGTAGAATGAGGGGTCATACGCCAGTTCCACGCCAAATTCATAAGGATGAAGAATGACGACGGAGGATAAATGTCGGTAAAGAATTTCTCAAAAATAATCATGTTGCAAGTATAGTTCTAACCAATAATTCATCCTCAATCAACTTTTAATTTGTTTGACACAATGCAAACCAATAAAAATAAACGAAGTATTTAAACATCGGGTCGTCTCTCAAAGGAATTCCAGGGAAGTGTACTTACTATTGGTTATGGAAAAGCATTTTTTGGGGTTTTTTGAATGATGAACAAGGAATGTAAATTACAAGAAAATAAACTAACAACTAAGAAATGGTTGAGAATAGGAATTCCTATCCTCATTATCATCGTCAATTGTGATGGTAAATGTAAATTGCCTTCACTTAGTTAACCTCTAACAATTGAAGGAAATTCAAGTGAACATAAAATACCTCAAAATGCATTAAAAAAGAAATTGTAATTAACAAGGAGTCATGAATAATAAAGCAACAAGGTAAAGGAAACAATGTATAAAACTAAGAAAGCAAAGAGGTGACAAGAAATTAAAAGAAGAACTTGAATCAAGATAAGAAACATAACCTAAACCTAGATGCAATTGCAAATAAAAGAAGAAACCTTAAAACCTAGAGAGGCGGCACTACTTGTTGGGGAGTTGGTTCTGCATTAAGACCGATCAGTCTGCGTGAACTCATGAACCAAGTGGTCATTACACCAGAACAACAGTATTACCTTACAAAGTTATTGGGATTCCACTTTGAGGTAGTCCATTGACGTTAGGATTTTTGCTAGTAAAGAATTTTATAAAAATATAGTCGCGTTTTAAGTATAGATTCTAAACCAACAGAAAATCCCTTCGTACAAACATTTGGTTGTCACAAGTAATAAATCCAATAAAAATAATTAACCGAAGTATTCAAACCTCGGGTCGTCTTCTCAAGGAATTGCAGGGAGGTGTGTTTTATTATTGGTTATGGAAAATAGTGTTTTGGGTTTTGAAAAGGGTTTTTGAGCAGAAGAATTAGATTACAAGAATTAATAAATTAATAACTAATAAAATTCTTGGCAAGGTATGAAAATTAGAAGTCCTATCCCAGTTATCCTTATCAATGGTGATAAGAATTACGTTTTTACTCCCACTTAGTTAACCTTTACTAAATAAAGGAAGGTCAAGTGGGCTAATCAGTTTGATCCTCAGGTCCTAGTCAATTCCTAAGGAAAGACTAGAGTTATTGGAATGCGATTCGATTAGCGAAAATAACAATTATCAATCACGATGAGTTTGATAACTCAAGAGTCTCTAATTAATTAACCAAAGCCAAAAGGGGAAAATAAATCATAAATAGAGCAAAACAATCCTAGGTCTGAAATACTTCAAATTATATTAAATAGAAAATTAGATTGAACATAGAATTCCATAAACCAAATTGGCAACATCAAGTAATCAACTAAAGTAATAAATAAAAGTAGAAAATAAATTAAAGGAACATTGAACCTGTGGTTTGAAGAAATATTCCTAATTTCTAAAAATCCTAATCCTAATCCTAAGAGAGATGAGAGAACCTCTCTCCCTAAAAACTACATCTAATCCTCAAGCTTTGTATGAATGAATCCTTCTTATCATTGGATGGGCTCCTCCATTTATAATTCTTCAATCTGTGTTCTCTGGGCTTGGATCTGGGTCAAAAGGGGCCCATAAATCGCTGGAAACGAGATATGCAAATTCTGCAGATCGCGCACGTCATGCGTCTGCGTGGGTCACGCGGTCGCGTCATCTAGAGTGTTGCTCTTCCACACGGTCGCGTCAGTCATGCGCCCGCGTCAGTTGTATTTCGCAAGTCACGCGTTCGCCTCATCCATGCGCTCCCGTCGATTCCCTTTTGCGCGAACCATGCGTTCGCGTCGCCCATGCGAACGTGTCACTACCAGTTTCTCTAAAATTCTAATTTATGCTTTCCTCCATTTTTGTATGTTTCCTTTCCATCCTTTAAGTCATTCCTGCCCTATAAAACCTGAAAGTACTCAACACATAAATCACGGCATCGAATGGTAATAAAGGGTAATTAAAATAATTACTTTTAAAGCATAGAAAACATGTATTTCACATATATCACATAATAAGGAAGGAAAAGTAAAACTATGCAATTTCCATATGAATAAGTAGGTGAAGAGTTGATAAATCATTCAATTTAGGCACAAGATTTATCATAAAATAGTGGTTTATCATCTATCGGTCTGGTAAGACGAACTTAGCTGCTGATGATTTATCAAGATAGGTTGAAGACTCTTTGAGGTCTGCCTTCAAGCCTTCTCTACTGTCAATTCCTCGTTGACTCCATCACTCTTACGGGCTATGAGGGAGGACACTGACACTCAGTTACTGATTGAGCAATATAAGAAGGGAGGCTTTGCCTCCTGAGTATCTATTGGAAGAAGGGCTGCTTATGTATAATTAAAAGATATGGGTGCCGGATTTTGAGGGACATCGTACCCAGCTACTTGCTAAATTTCATGCGACGTCTATGGATGGGCATTCTGGGGTACTTAAGACTTATAAGGCTATTGTAGATTTATTTTTTTGGCCAAGCCCGTGTAGGGATATATACAAATTTTTTCAGCAATGCAACACATGCCAATCTACCAAATACATGACTTCCAAATCTCAAGGACTCCTCCATCCTTTACCAGTGCCATGTGAACCATGGACAGAACTTTCAATGGACTTTATTACTCAATTACCCAAGTCAACAGGTTATATTGCTATTATGGTGGTGGTTGATCGCTTCATCAAAACTGCTCATTTTGAACGCCTGAGAGCAGGCTTCATTGCGAGTTTAGTGGCGAAAGTCTTTATTGCATCAGTGGTTAAATTACATGGATTTCCTTCTATCATTGTTTTCAACCAAGACCCATTCTTCCTCAGTCGCTTTTGGCGCAGCCTCTTCGAGTTTAGCGGCACCCAATTATGTTACAGTACGATGTATCATCCGCAGAGTGACGGCTAGACTGAGGTCACTAATCGTTCCCTTGAGTAATACCTACGTACTTTCTCTCATTCGCAACCACAACAATGGGTGGCCTTTCTTCCCTGGGTTGAATTTTTCTATAATAGCTCATTTCACTCCACAATACAGATGACACCGCATGAGGCATTACACGGTTTCGCCATGAACTTGCTCCCGGGCTACTATCCTGGCGCTTTCCCTATGCTAAAAGTCTATCTCTTTATGAGGACCCGTAAGATATTGAATGATGAGCTGGATTTCTACCTGCACCAAGCAAGAACCTGCATGAAGAAACAAGCAGACCGGCACCTAAGGGTGTACGCGGATCGGATATTGCCGAAAATTCGATCCGATCCTCACAATTTCCATCGGATATGATGTCCGCATTTTTTAGTGTCAGATCTGATCTGATCTGATCCGCACATTTGCGGATCGAATATTAAGTATATCCGCATGATTGAACATTCTCTTTTTTATCATATTTCTATGTAAAAGAAAATCAATAAAAATATTTTTTTCACACTTTTAAACCTATTTATTTCTAAAATATTTTTAATCAAACTTTTCCTAAATAACAAAAATAAAATAATACAATATATAAATAACAACTACTAACTAAAATATACAAATAAGTAAATATAATACCAAACATATATATATTTTTTAATTATTATTGTGCGGATCTGCGGATCCACGAATCGAATATGCGGATGCAAAGCAGATATCCACGATCTGATCAGACTGTGGATCAGATCATATCCGCAATTTTCGGATCGGATGCGGATATTTACTGCGAATTTACCGATATGATCCGATCCATGAACACCCCTACTGGCATCGTCGTGATAAGGAATTCAAAAAAGGAGATTAGGTTTTGCTCAAGTTGAACACCCCTACCGCATCATGCATCGTGTAGGGAAGGTGGCTTCCTGCTGACAGCACGATTCACCCGTCTTCCATATTTCCATGTTTAAGGAGTTCCATAGAAAACCGTCGACTGCGACCCTGGTGCTGGCTACAGCACCTGCGGCATTTCAACCAGCACCTACAGTGAATTTGGGGAGGCGCTCGTCTTGAGAGATACGAAACAAGTGAAACAGGTCTTCATGGATTGAGAAGACTTACCACGGGAGGAGACAACTTGGATAGCTTCTACCAACTGCTACATGTTTCCAGATTTGGACCTAAAGGGCAAGGTCACGATCGGGGAGAGGATAGCTGATACAAGCAATTCAAGCTCAACCCCACAAACAAGCCCAATTAAAGGGATTGTAGAACTTAGAAAATCTCCTAAAGAAGTAAGCCCACTTGGCAAGAGAGTGAGAAAGGCTCCCAATTGGATGAAAGATCATCATATGGAGAAATAAAAAAGAAGCATTGTAAAGAAGCCAAAAGAGTTATTTAAGATCTCAATATTCAAAAAGGAGTTATATTGTAATAGGTAAAATAGAATAACAGTAGAAAAGAATAACAACTTGAGAGTGAGGAATCCCATTTCCCTGGACTCAAGGTGAGGGAAAGTGTGACTAACATATTTTGCATTTGCTGAATCTTTCAACACATATTTTTATAAGTTTCTTTCTTCAATTATTGTTACATCATAATTCTATTGAGCGACTCATTCTAGTTGCAATAAATTGTAAAATCTAACTACCTATTTCATTTCTATTTCTATATCTTGCTGTTTGATATATCCTAGAAATATTGGGTCTTTATTTCGAAGTTAAGATCTTTTGTATGGTTTCGAATTTGGCAAACATCCGTGCTAAGCTTCCAAACACCTGCAATTGGCGGGATCTAGCCAAATATTAGACAAGACATTCTTCATCACCCTGACAGCATTCAGATGGGCAGAGCTATCTGTGCCAACAACAATAGACTCAAACAGAGCATTTGGCGCTTTAATCTGTCATCATTCTTCTTTGTCGCACTGCCTTGGTGAGGAGCCTTCTCTGCAAGTAGCCACGTGAAAGCTTTCAACCGAATGAGGGTAAATGAGTCTTCCAAATAAGCTTGTAAAGTCTCTTCTGCTGGTTATTAATAGGGGATCTGATAGCATTGTGAAAAAACACCGATGTTAAGTCGCTGATAAAATAATACAAGAGATAGGTTAAGATTTTTTTTAATAATTAAACAAAAAGACCCCTATATCAATTGCTATTCCATGAAAGTTATGAGCAAAGCACAGTACAGATTGTCCAACTTCAATTACACTCAGATTCGTTCAACTCAAGCCAAAAATTAAACAAGAAAATGAGGGTTAAAAAAAAAGAAAATGGACATCCGTATATATCTAAGTGAGGAGCTAAAATAATAGAATTCTGTACCCTCAAACAACTTCGGGGTTTGACACTTGATATTTGACTGAACCAACAGTTATTTATTTTGCCATTTGGTTATTCCAAAGGCATAAGATGAAAAAGCAAGAATTTTCGAACATAGCAGGACCACTATAATTCAAATATAGCTAACCAACCACATTTTGATATTAAATAATTTATAAACACTGCAACAAAAATTGTTTAGATGCCATTATTTGATTGAAAATCTTTTCTAAAAAATTTATTTATCCAGGGATATTTTCTTTATAAATGAAGATAAATAACTGGAAATCTAAAAGGGAAACCAAAGATGATGGCAGGGAAACCTTTGGCTCGATAAGTTAGAATAACAAGTTAATTATGTGGAATGTTAGAAGCACAACTTATTTTTAGTAACATTTTTATTTTTCTATATTTTGTAACATTGATAATGGGTGCAAATAGTGTCCGAAACTAGATGAGAAAAGAACAAGAATACAAAAATTTGTTCTCTTCCTTCAAAAGATTCAAAGGGATAAACCCTGTCCCTTTCAGCCTCCGTGCGAACTGAAAGATCTTCATTTGATCACTTGCAGCTTTCTGGTGGAGGCTTTCGAAATTTAAATCCCATTAAAAATTTCAAACACAATATATACGAAAATCATTCGACTGCCTATAATATAAAATATAATCAAATCAAATTGGAAAAATATTAACACTAAGTAAGTTATCAAAAAATACAGAGGATAAGTTTTTTTAATTATTAAAAAAATACTTGTAAATCAAAATAATATTAAGTGTCATTCCATGAAACATACGAGAATGGCATATTATGGATTTTCCAAGCACAAATTACACTCGACTAGTTCAATTCAGGATGAAATTTAAACAAGAAAATTATAGCAAAGAAACAAAAGGAATGGATATCCAGATATATGCAGGTAAGGAAACAAAGAGCATTCCATTTGAGGGTTTTACACTTCATATTTGCTCTCTTCTAAACCAAACACTTATTTTCAAACCAATAAGATGAAAAACCAACAATTTTCAAAGTGTTTTACTTATGAGACTACTGAACCTGACAAGTGACAACTCACGGTAACTACATTATGAGATTACATTAATTAGAAAATTCGCAACATATGCTTGGGTACTATTATTTGATTGAAGATCTTTTTTAAAGATATTTATTTATTCTAAGATATTTTCTTACAATCAAATACAAATAATTGAACATTTAAAAGGTAGAAGGCAGACAAACACAAAGAAACATTTGGTTCTTTAAGTCAGCCTCACAAACTAATGCTGTGGTGTGTTTGAAGCATCTTTTTATTTGTTTTGTAACATTGATAATGTATTAAATAAAAAAAATTGTGCGAAACAAGATGGGAAAAGAACAAGATTAAACAGATTTGTCCTAATCCTTCAAAGGTTTCGATGGGATAAACCCTATCCCTTTCTGCCTCCGTGCGAACTGAAAGATCTTCAATTGATCACTTTTCAGCTTTCTGATGGAGGCTTTAAATATATAAACCCCATTCAATTTTTCAAATTTAAAATAAACTCAAATTAATTTATCTGCCTATACTATAAAAATATAATCAAATTAGAAAAATATTAATGTTGAATGAGTTATAAAAAAAATACAGAAGATACCTTAAGTTTTCTTGAATAAATGAAAAAAAAAAACAGTTTGCAGATAAAAGAATATTAAGGACCATTGTATGATATTTATGAGAAAAGCATAATATAAATTATCCAAGTACAACTACAATTAAACTTAGTTCAATTCAAGCTGAAAATTAAAGAAGGAAATTGCAACAAAGAAACAAAAGAAATGGATATCCGAAGATATCAAGGCAAGGAGCTAAAGAAGAGCATTCCGTGCACTCAAACATCTTCAAGGTTTGACACTTGATATTTGCCTTCTTCTGAACCAAAAAGTTATTTATTTCACCATTCGGTTATTCCAGAGGCATAGGATGAAAAAACAAGAATTTTCAGAAAGAGCAATAAGAGAACTGGAAGTAGTAGATACTTTCTTTACAAATAATTGCAAGTCTAGAAAGTAGGCAGAGACAATAGTGGAGAAACCTTTGACTCTCTCATCATCACAAGCTAATAATGTGAAATTTTAGTTGGAGAATGAATAAGTATACTTATTTTTAATAGGTGGGGGAGGGGCAGTAACATAGAAATTGCAAGCATGAAGAAGAAAGTTTATCTAACCTGTACAGCTTTTTCTTGGGAAGGTACACGGAATGCAAGGCCAGGCAAAAGTTAAGGCTTGCTTCTCTTTTCTCAAAAGTGCATCAGCTTCACTATAAAGAACTCATGCAACTTCCTCAATGGTGGCTATGTTTTCAATGGTTGCTATCGTATCTTTCCCTCATAGAATAACACTCTAGAAACTCTAGTCCCCAGTCCCCAATGAGTCAACCGATACAGGTTGAAGAGGATGTTTTTGTAATTTCAAGACAAAGGGACCAGAATAGTAATTTTGCAAGGTCAAGCATTTGATTACTAGAAGAATCACACTAAATCCTAGTTTGTCCCTTTGTGCTGAAATTACAAAAATACCCTTTGTGCTGAAATTACAAAAATACCCAACGAGGAATTTTTCTCTCATGGCAAGTTTCTTATTTTCAGGCGTTGTTCTTTTGAATTCCTTTCCCGTGATGACCATTGGATGGATCATCAATAGTAGGCAGGTTTAAGCGCATTCCCTATAATACCATTCAGAAAAAAGTCATTTGTACAAGCATTTGCATTTCACAATGACTATAATATCACAAGTTTACTTTATTCTAGAGGGTGGGCCAAGTAAAACTTTACTCGTCAAGAAATGGCTGAAACATCGCTCACATCCAATAACTAAAACTTCTTTTTCTTTAGAATGAGGGATAATAAAAAATTAAAAACAGAAACAGAAGAAAGAAGAAGAAGAAGAAGAAGAAGATTATTATTATTATTATTATTATTAAATTCTCTCAAAATTTTAAAATGCCCTGTCTAAAGCAACTTCTCCGTTTCTCCACTCATTCTTCTTTTTTGTATCATCTTATGTGTTCTAACTTTATGAGAGAAATGAAGGAAATGCGAGATAAAGCACCATGGATAAAGTGGGATGATTACCAGGCTTGGCGGCGCTTCTTGGCAGCAATAGCGGCGGCCACCTTGGCAGAGAGAGTGAACGAATCATTCTTCTTTCTGAGCATTTTGCGAATAGCCTTGCTCTTCTTCCTTCCCACGGGCTCACGGCGTCATTATCCTTCGCCAGCTTGAGAATTAAACTCTGAAGGTTTAAATCTCTTTCTGGATAGAGCCTGATATCAGGGTTGGAACATCAACTATATATAGCTTCGTCTAAACCCTACCCCATTTAGGGTTTACTTCTTAAACCCGCCGCCAACCCTATGATTTTTTTTTTTTGGTCAGTGCAAGGCCCACTAAGCGCCCAAAGCACAACAACCAGCCCTATGACTTTGAAGTTGGAGTTGGAGACCATTCTTTTTGGACTGAAATTCAGTAACCATTCCATCAACTGTTTTTGGACAACCACTCCAACTACTTAAAGGTAAGCTGGGTAAAACGCGAGCCAGGGGCAATGTAGCCAACTCTTAAACGGGCCACATTTCGGCTGACCGAGCTGAATCAGCCCACAACATAAATCCGCTGACATTTGCAAAGCCCGCGTACGCTCCTACATGAGGTCATGAGCACATTCCGCAGCAGTCTGCACAGTGCACTCCCTTCTCTTTCTCTTTCTCTTAATTTTTTTTTTTATTTAGTTGGAAACTTTATTCTCAAATACAAGTAAGAAAATTATTAAAAAGGTTTTTTTATTTAAATTGTTAGAAGATAAAAACTCGAGCCAGCAATTTTATTTTGTATTCACCACCACTTTTAATTATCAGTCTAATACTTTTAATCTGATAACATTACTAACTAATTGCTGACCAAAAATAATAATTAACAATAAATTATAACCTTCTAACATTAACCGATATAATATACAACTAAAGGGTTAACCAAAGATTAGACCTACTATAGGACAAGTAATAATTATTGTAGTTGTAAACATATTGTGGAAACGTGCGCAGAGGTGATGAACTCTCATCAATCTCTGTTGAGTGAGTTCCAGAAAGAAGGCATGAATGGAGATGAGAAGTTGAAGAATCAGAAAGAAAGAGAGAGGAGGAACAAAGAACTGAGATGAAGAGAGAGAGAATGGAAAGAGGGTTCTTGAATTGGGGAAACATAATCTATAGAGACGAAGTTAATGATAGATAATTTCAACCTGAGGTACGTAAAGTACTTTCCAAAAAACGAGTTGTCATCCTTACTTAGGATATTTCAGCACAGTTCAAGTCATTCCCAAGTCACTTCGTAAAATGTATTGAATGTCGACTAGGTACATTGTATTAAATAACAAGGAATCACATATTCTCCAAATTTTCTGGTAGAGGCAATAAAATCGATACAAAAAGTTTCCCACGATCAGATGAAGGAAGTGTTCTCACTTTTTCTTTTGGTGAGTCCCCGGGAATAACTGGCGATACAAAACTCCAAAAGAATATCCTCATACAAAAAAAAATTAAATAAACTAAATATGTTTTATTAACTATACAACATTACAGCTTAACCAAAATTCTGCAAAGGTGGTCACATGTATCAAAATTTGAACCTGCACTACTCAAGTCAGAATCCAAAGAGAAAGGCGCATAATACTGCAGTTCTTGCCGATTATTGAGGCTCTCTATCATATTATGCCACCAAAAGGCATGATGGATATCCAAGGCCAGCATAGCTTCCAAGAGTAGCAGGCTTATAGTTCCCCAAGAAAGGGCATGCTCTCATCTTGCAATTGCAATTGCAAAGATGAAATGAAAATAAGGAAATAATTGACCAAAGCTCCTTCAACATTCATTTTTTCATCTCGGATTTATGATGCAGATCTTGCAAGGTTTCAGGTACTTCCTGCTCACATTGTTCAAGAATGCTGATGAGCTGCCCAGCTAGTTCTCCGTCTTCTGCTGTTAAGAAACTGTGCAGAACACCATTGACACTTTCGCGCGCCATCTTTGTCAAAATATGGATGTAAGTGTCCATGGATGGTACAAAACTAGGTAAGACTACAACATCATACCGCCCTATCTCTGCAGTGGAGAGATTCTCCAAATCTATTGCAGAAACCACTGGTCCTGATCTGCTGTTTGAATCCACTCTGTAATGATGAAACAGTGCATCATAAAAAGAAAAACACTTGTATAGCATCTTACATCATCATGAAAATGAAATTTTTCAAGAATCATTGGTTTAGACTTCAAGATTGTATTGTTAGTCAGTCCTTTATATCTTTCAAATGCAACATCATTTACTGTCAGATATGTAATTTGTCAAATACAGATTTTATATCTCTGCATCCAATAAGAATCTCATTCGAATCAAAGATGGACTCTGGTTAATTACTTAATTCTAAAAGGAACATGGTTAACTATAAATGTTCAAATGGATTAAGAAAATGATTGAAAGGTATTGAGGTTAAGAAGTTCAAAAGTATCTTACAAAGTTATCCTAAAGCAAAATTTCCCCTTTTTTCACCATTTATAAATATTATTCTACGTCTCCTTCACTTTTTGCAATCATGTTACTTAGTAGGGGGTATGGTTAAGAAAAAAGAATTAATATAAAGTTTCCTAAATTGACACTTATTAAGAATATGGAGAGTGTATACTGTTAAACAATTGACATGAATCATCTCAATTTCTATTAATAAACCATGATAGCTCAGAATTCATATAACCTAAGTGCTAAGTGGGAAACTAGCAGGAAAGGCTTTATTCCCCTAAAGTGTGATGAGAGGGGGTTGCAGAAATTCCATGATTCTAACAAGAGTTTTAGAAATTTCTTTATTATTGAAGACAAATTATTAGACATCTAAAAAGTACACCATAGCAGAGAAACCTTTTGCTCTTTTAGTTAGCATCACAAGCAAATGACAGTAGAACATTAAAGACAGTGTTTTAAGTAACATCTGTTCCTTTTTGTTTTTTTAAACATGGATAGTGGATGAAACAGAAGTAGTGTCCCGAACTAGAGGAGAAAAGAACAAAAATACACGTGTTCTCTTCCTTCAAAGATTCATAGGGAAAAACCCTCTACCTTTCAGTCTCAATGCAAACCCAAAGATCTTCAACTAGTCATTTTCGGCTTTCATGTGGAGGCTTTTGAAATTGAAATCCCATTTAAGATATCAAATCAAAATACATGAAATTCATTCATATACCTATATCCTTCTAAAAGAAAACATTAAGTGGGTTATCCAAAATTATAGAAGATGTGTAGAAGATATGTTTTAAGATCTTTTAACAAACAAAAAATAAATAAATAAATTAAGTAACATAGCTGAAACATTATACGAATTGCCCAAGTACAATTGCAATTAATTAATTCAATTCAGGACAAAAATTAACCAGAAAATTTGTAGCAAAGAAATAAAGGAATGGATATCCGAATATATCTAGGTAAGGAGCTAAAAGAAGAGCACTCCATACCCTCAAACGTATTCGGGGTTAGACACTTGATATTTGCCACCTTCTGAACTAAACGGTTATTGATTTGATTTCACCATCTGGTTATTCCGGAGGCAAGATGGAAAACAATATTTTCAAAAAGATTAAAAAGATCCTTGAACTTGAGAATAATGTGATTTTTAAATAGCACTTGACATCCAACAATTCTCTTCAAGGATTAATCTAATGATTTACTCTAAACAAGATTCATGTATATAGTAGACTAGTAGTAGGATATCCAAAACTATACAAATGATGCCTACAACTTTTACACATTTCAACTCTCAATTGAATTTGTTTTGTGAGGTTAGTTTTCCTTTGAGCTAATTTTATGACCTGTTTGCTAATGGTACATTGGTACACATCATACAAAATTCTAGACCAAAATAAATAACAAGGAATGATTTGAAATGATAGCTAGGCTTGACACATAAGAATCAAATGGAATGGAAAAAGACCTCCTATTTGAGAGTCTTGACCATTGTGTGACCTAGAAACCACCGACATGCCGAAAAGCTTCGCGCACTGGCGTCCAATGCGCATCAGAGTTGGATATGCCGGCAACATATGGATGCGTGAGTCTACAACATCTCTAGCAATGTCGCTCTGTTTTTCTGTTATTTTCAAACGCAGATACGAGTCCGACACAGCTTTGACTTTGGTATACGTTCCTACTAATCTTGGGCTTTTATCTAGGAAAAGTAAGACTACAAAAAGGGGATTCTAGCATGTGGGATGTTAGAGTTGATGCCAATAGCCCTGATCTCAGTAAAGTTTAGTATTTGACATAGATGAACCAGATATAGAAACTGTGGTGTTTGCGGATGATGGGCGTAGAGGAGAAGAAATTGATACATTTTCCGTTAACAGGACAGTGGGAGTGGATTAAAATTTAGGACAATAGACATCATTTTAACAATTGCAATATTCTAAGACCTTTTTATGCAGCTATATTTACTTTCAAATTTACAATATGACATTACATTATTTTAATATAGTATTTATGTTTTATTATATAACATATCCTGGACGTGTTGTATCCACTAATTTTATAAATATAAAAAAAGCGTGTTGCGGTATCAATGC